>NW_024412396.1:49455333-49511965 GCF_014898765.1 Herpailurus yagouaroundi | reverse complement strand
AAAAAAAAAAAAAAAGAAAAGAAAAAGAAAAAGCGCTCCTGGAGAGGGAGTAGACATTTTCATGTTCTACTTCTGAGATTCCCTAAGACTCCCTCTCATCCACTGGCCTCTGTGTGTTGTTGTTGTTGTTTTGTTTTGTTTTGTTTTGTTTTCTTGTTTTAAAGAACTCTGTGATCTACTTCAATTCATGTTTTGCCAAGAAAGCTAACACAGCTGCAAATCCTCTCTGCCCTGAAAGCCTTCCAGCCTTTCAGCCTTTCCAGAGGCCTCTTTGCTCGCTCAGTGGCCACTTCCCTCCCTCCCGGGCTGGCCAGCCTCTCTGAGCCCACTGTTCCCCAGGCCGCCCACCAGCTCCTGTGACAAGGCACTACTCTGGAAGTGGCCGTGCCTTCTCTGTGGGTTTCCATTACTTGGAGAAGCGCAGCCCCCTTGGGCACCCCAGCCCCCCTCCTTAGGCTTCCCCCTCAGAAAACTGGCTCAGCTGCCGGCTGGTAAACTGGCTGGCTATCACCATGACAACAGCCTGGCCCAGAGCCTGGATGACGCCAGGCCTGACTCCCCTCCCAGCCTCACCCAAATCTGTTTGTTCAAGTTCCAGCTGCTTTTGTTGGGCTCCGTTTTGCTTGTCAGTTTGAGGCAGCTCCGCTGCTGATTGGCTGCAGGGGCTGGGCTTAGCATCCCTGGGATACTAACCGGGTAGTCAGCTCCCTGCCTGGGCAGGGATTTCCTGGCACCCTGGGGTATTTCCCCATCACAGTAACAAGATCTAGAAGAGCCTTTCATGCAGGACAGAGCCCATAGGAAGCTGAGGCATCAGATAATCCATTAATGCTCTGATCCCTCTGATGACTTCAATCAAGGACACTCTCGCCAGCCCACTGTTGGCTCTGAGATGCCACACTCATGACTAAAAGCCAGCCTGGGGCGCCTGGGTGGCGCAGTTGGTTAAGCGTCCGACTTCAGCCAGGTCACGATCTCGCGGTCCGGGAGTTCGAGCCCCGCGTCAGGCTCTGGGCTGACAGCTCAGAGCCTGGAGCCTGTTTCCGATTCTGTGTCTCCCTCTCTCTCTGCCCCTCCCCCGTTCATGCTCTGTCTCTGTCTGTCCCATAAATAAATAAAAAAGGTTGAAAAAAAAAATTTAAAAAAATAAATAAAAAAAATAAAAGCCAGCCTGTTGTTTGATAAAACTAAAGAAGCAATACACCATGTTGATGGAACCGTCCAGCTGTGGATTAACATCAAAAATAAATAAAACCAGGAAGAAGAAACACTTAGGTGGATTTTTGAGGAACAGTTTAAGTGAATATGGCAATAGACATCCAAGTGGATTTTCAAATCATCACTTGGGGGTGACTTTGCTTTTATTATTTGGATAACTACAGAAGCAGGAATCTGGAACATTGTTGGTGACTAATTTGAAAACACACCTGTAGCCTTTTGTCATTTCATCAGGTTTTTATCTCCCAAATAACTCAGTTTAATAACTTGCTTGGCCTCCGGGGCTCCTGAGTTTACCCCCAGATTATCTGGTTTGTGACATAAAAGGTGCTTCTCGTGTGTCGCCCTTTGCAGCTGTGTTTCAGGGCAACCTCAGCTCCTCATCTGTAAAATGGGAGTAAATTATGCCAACCCGCCAGGCTATAGAGCTACTTAGCTTGGCTTAGTCTTGGTACTTACTGAGCTTTTTTTTTTTTAACGTTTTTATTTATTTATTTATTTATTTTTGAGACAGGGAGAGACAGAGAATGAACGGGGGAGGGTCAGAGAGAGAGAGGGAGACACAGAATCTGAAACAGGCTCCAGGCTCCGAGCTGTCAGCACAGAGCCCGACGCGGGGCTCGAACTCACGGACCGTGAGGTCACGACCTGAGCCGAAGTCGGACGCTTAACCGACTGAGCCACCCAGGCGCCCCCTTACTGAGCTATTATCGTCATCATTAACTCCCACCAATGCCTGTTTCCTGAGGATCCTGACACTCTTTATAAAAATTACATCATCGATCCAACAAATATTTAACAAATATTTACTAAGTCTCAATTGGCCAGGCACTTTGCCAGCCACTAGCGATAAAATGATAGACAGACACAGCTCCAGCCCCTTGGTAGTAGCTTCTGGACTAGTGGGGGAGACAGACATTAGTCAAATAACCACACAAAATGTAAAATTACATCTGTGGCATGTGAGTGAAGCCATCTTAGACACTCCAGACCAGCCCATCTCCCAGTTGAATACCACACAGGACATCAGTCTTTGCCATATTGAGCAGAAGAATGTCCTGGCCAATGCCTCTCTTAATTCCTAACTCACAAAATCATGAGATACAATAAACTGGTTGCTGTTTTAAGCTCTGTTCTCCCCCCCAAATAATTACATCTGTATTAAGTGCCTAAAGCATTAAGAGAATGTGAAATAGAGAAAATAAACTACATTTTGGCCACTTTTCCTAGTTAGAAAACAAGAGTTAACATAAGAATTTAGAATGATTTGATCACCTAAGTCCCAGAGTGTAAAGCAAAGCCCAGAGATGCAAATGCTCAATCCCCCAACCCCGCAGAAAGAGCCTGGGGTTTCCTTACACTAACACTTGTTTGCTGAACAGCGCCCTCTTCTGGCCTGGAGCCCTTTCTCCTGAAGCAGCTACTTCCTACTTGCTGCTTTTAAAGGGATTTGTAGAATATGATGTCCACTCCTTCCTCAAAGGTGTGCTGAGCGCCCAGGCCCTGGGAATACAGCCTGATCAGACACAGGCTCCCCACCCTTACGGAGCTGACAGTCTTTTGAACTTCCTGACATCTCTGAAGAGTGTAGGGCAAACTTCAGAACGCCTACTTGTTGGATAAGAAACTGAGTCGGGGACGGCAGATAAAGCTTTGCTACACTGTTGATGATTTAGGACTAGATTTTAGGGTGCAAGGATGCACCCTGCAAGGGTGCAAACCTCCCACCGAACGTTAGATTGAGCCCAATTTCCGCAGGCTCGGTAGCCACACTCTGCCTCATCACCCTCTACTTCTTGAGTTCCCTCCTGCTTGGGAAATCTCTTCATGGTCCCCGAACCAGGGGACCCCACGTCTACACCGCTGTGGCCTCAGGTGCCTTTTCCTGCCACTTCATCTCTGCTATGGTTTCCCCAAAGCCAGCCTCAAGTCTCCATCTTCCCAAAGACCCTCCAGCCCTCCCTGACATCTTGCCCCTTAGTGCCCCCACTACTGTAACATACATTTAGGAACAGGCACCCAGGCAGACATCTCGATGTATATACCTTGTCCCATCGAAAGCACAGCCTTTGGAGGGATCAGACAGACCCGGAGTTCAGATCTGCCACCTACTAGACTGTGACGTGAGGAAAATTTCGTCACCTTCTCCTACGCAACCAGGCTGTTCTGAAACTTACATATGTTTCGAGCACTTGGCACATAGTAAACACTCAGCTTGTATGTCTAAGTCCTTTAACGTGTCCAATCTGGTCACCTCCTTAAAAAGCATTACGACCCTCGAGGCATCTTCTACAGCCTTGGGCGCGTGTAGAGAGATATATAAACTGGGCACTGTGTGGAGAACAGGGCTGATACAGAAGGCATGGTGCCTAAGGCCCACAATATTTTCACAAATCCATAGACATGATTTTATTTCCCTTAAAACTCAGGAGAAAAAAATTAACTTTTATATCAAAAAATGACACTACGTTATATATGTTAACCTATTTGTCTTCATACCAATGCAGTCATAAAATATAATTTTCAATTAATTTTTATAGAGGAAGGAGCCCACAAAGGCCAAAGAGTCTAGGGCCCATCAAAGTCATTATGCAGCCCTGATTCTGAAGAAAGTCCTCTGCTATTTAAAAAAAAAAAAAAGAAAGAAAAAGTGGGAAAAGCAAACAGTGGCAAAAGAAGAAAATCGCTCACTAGCTGAGTGTAAGGGTCTCTCCAGCCCTAACATTCTTCAATTCAGAGAATTCCTTTTGCCTCAGCATGGCAGGATCCTGTACAGAGTGCATTCTTAAGAGTAAATTTCCTAACGCTTTCAGAATCTGTGAGTCCATCCACTTTCAGCAGAAGATCTTGTCCCCCAAGAATTTGGTGTGCCTTATAAAATCCATGTATGCGCGCTTTATCTACTTGGTCAAGGATTGCCATGCCCTCCGGTAGCCGACAGAGGGCGCAGCGACTCAATCTTCAGCGTGGGTATCACAGCCAGCAAGGGGAATAGAAAGCCTTGCTGTTCAACAATTGGGGCCTGACATGGGAGATTGTTAGAGATTCAGTATCTTGGACCTGACCCTAGGGAGGATCCTAGACACCTGCGATCAAAATTCACATGTTAAGAAGATCCCTGGGTAGGGGCGCCTGGGTGGCTCAGTCGGTCAAGCATCTGACTTCAGCTCAGGTCATGATCTTATGGTTGGTAAGTTTGAGCCCCGTATGGGGCTCTGTGCTGATGGCTCAGAGCCTGAAACGTGCTTCGGATTCTGTGTCTCCCTCTCTCTCTGCCCCTCCCCACTCGCGCTCTGTCCTTGTCTCTCTCGCTCTCTCAAAAATAAACATTCAAAAAAATTATAAAAATTATATATACAAACATTAAGGTTTAAGAAGCACTGATTTAAAGCTTCTAGCCTGAGAAAGGGAAGCCCACTTCCTCAACACAAAGAAGGTTGGGAGAGGAACTGGCCAAGGCATCCCTTGCAGCCCCCAAATCTCCTATTCTTTCAGCCAATCAGCCAGCATCAATCAAGATGGGACTGAAGCCACAGGAGGGATGTAAAAGCATTCTATAGGTCACAAAGCAACTAGCTTCATCTTCTTCCATTTCAATAAGTACTTACTGAGTGCCTACCATGTCCTGGGCATCGAGATACAATAGTGAGCAAAAAACAGACCCTGTTCCTACCCTTGGGGGGCTCTCAGCCTAGCGGGGACACCAAGGATGAATTGTCACACACACGACTACAAACCTTGATGTGGTTGCCACGTGGGTGCAGAGGGCCATGAGACAGTCACAGGAGGGAGGGGAGCCGGTTTATACCAAATGGTCAGGGAAGGCCTCTCTGAGAAAGTGAACTATAAGCTTGAAAGCTGATGATGCCTAAGCCAGGGAAAGAGTAGGAGCTCCTGGCAGGCGGAAGAGAATGTACAGAGGTCACGCAACAGGGAGGAACGTGGAGCATTCAAGGAACTGAAAGAAGGAACTGGCATGGAGTGAGGCAACAGGGAGGGGGGCAGAAAGCAGCCTGATGGGGCCAGAAGCAGAGGACACAGGCTCCGCACACACACACGCGCACACACACACACACACACACACACACTGCAAAGCGACTGGCCCACGGCCCTGTTTTGGAGGGTCCCTGCTGCAAACATCCATGCGAACAACTCACCCCTGCCCACTGAGTCCCATTCTCCGCGACGGCTCACTCTCTCCTCTGCTAACCTCTCCTCACCCTCCCCACCACCAGCCATCTCTCTGTTACCTGTCTGCTTCTACCCTTCCCGCTCCAGCGTCTCCACCATTTACCATTTAAACCTGATTGAGTTCTCCCCCAACTTGCCCGGGCAGCCAGACCCCAATTTCAGGACAACTCCTTCCCCTGAAGGAAAGACAATCCCTGAATCAGAAGCTACAAGTTCACTGAAGGCTCCGTGTATGGAGGGATCATCATGTGCCATGCCAGCCACCATTTTATACACTTTTTCATCCGATCCTTACAACCCGCCTTCACTAGATAGCTGCTATCATTCCAGCTTTGCAGTTGAGGACATTAAAGCAGTTCTGAAAGGGGGCGCCTGGGTGGCTCAGTCGGTTAAGTGTCCGACTTCGGCTCAGGTCATGATCTCTGGGTCCGTGGGTTCGAGCCCCTCCTAGGGTGCTGTGCTGACAGCTCAGAGCCTGGAGCCTGCTGCGGATTCTGTGTCTCCCTCTCTCTCTCTGCCCCTCCCCCACTCATGCTCTGTCTCTCTCTCTCCCCCCGTCGAAAATAAATAAACATTAAAAAAAATAAAAAAGAAATAGCCCAAAGGTTATATTTCAACAATGCAGAATTATTTAAATTGCTGGACGTTTATAACCAGAATCCTACGTAACCAGCTATTTAATTTGATCACATAGAAAAATATGTTCATGATCTATGGTGTAGAAAAAGCAGATTACAAAACATTATTACAGCGTGATCCTATTTTCATAAAAACCACAGCATAGAAACTACAAGGTATAAAAGTAGAGTGTATAGGAAAAGTACGATCAAAAGTAATGACGGTTGTTATCTCTGTGATGAGACTACAGGTGATTTTTTATTTTCCTTATTTTGATTGTCTGAATTTTTAAAGGTTTCGCCACAAGCATCTATTTCTTTTCGAAAGAGAGGAAAAGCAATAAAAGAAAAATGAAAAAACTCAGGAGGCGTTTGAGCCTTCCCATTTATTATCTATTTAAAAACAAACATATTGCTCTGCTGGGAACATTTAAAAAAACATGTTTTCTTCTCACAAAAACAAAAACAAAAAATCAGAGAGAACAAACAAGCAAAAGGAGAGAAACACATTCCCTCCTCCCCACAGACACCCAATACCAGCACCTTCGTGACTCTTCCTAAGTCCCGGTTTTTTGCAGACAGTAAAACAAAAACAAAAACAAAAAAAAAAAAACGTTCTGCTCTAGACGCCAGTCCCTGGGGCCCACCCTGTTCCCAGCGTGAGTTTGGAATGGGGCTTACAGATTCCTCCGAGATACCAAACAGCCCCTAAGGTGGATTTGTCCAGGTCTCAGACCGCATCTGGGATTCCAGAATAGCAACTCACTCAGTGCGGACCCTGCTGTTGGGGATCACACAATTCCTCGTGGGTCACAGGCGACAAGAGCCATCAAGTGTGAGGACCACAAGAGTGATTCCCAGCATGTTTGCAATTGCAACACCCTATCATTACTGGATTTTGCAACCATCCTTCCCCTTGGAAGAGAACTCAAAGGAATACAAACAGCATTTGCATATTCCATTTAGTACTTTTCCACACATGCAGCTGAAGGGAAGTAAGGTTAATCTGGCTTTAAGACTATCACAGCCCTCCTTCCCCCCCACCCCTTGGAGAACTGCTGGCAATCAATCCCAGTGTCTTTGGACAGGTTTGGGAATGACAGCTCTGAGGAGCTGTGCGGACAGGTTCTGCCACGAGGGAAGCCACACCAGGCCGGGGAGCCCAGGTCGCAGGGCAGGATGTCTCTGGGCCATTCCCACACATACACACTCCACAACAATAGGTTTCTAAGGCCCACCCTGCCCACACCCTCTCTTATTAAAGTCCCTCCTCCTGGGAAGGGGAGCAGGATGGCCCTACAGCTGCTGGCGCCTAGGCCCACTGGGTCCACACCCTCGGCGCAGCCCTCGGGCACAAAGTGTTCCTAGAGCTGATGTGCAAGTCAAACCATTCCTGGATTCTTCAGAGGCTGCGACAGCCAATCATGGCCCAGGCCCAAGGCCTCCCCTCCCACCCCAAGCTCCACGATTGAGCTGGTGTCACTACTGCTGTTCCATATGCTCTTCCTTGAAACTTCAGAGATTTTGGAGACCCTATTCATACACATACACACACACACACACACACACACACACACACACACACACATACACACATACATATATATATATATATATATACATATGTATATATGTGTATATATATATATACATATGGCTCCTCTCATCAATAATAACTATAGGGGTGCCTGAGTGGCTCAGTCGGTTAAGCGTCCAACTTTGGCTCAGGTCATGATCTCTCGGTTCGTGAGTTCAAGCCCCGCGTTGGGCTCTGGGCTGACAGCTCAGTCCGGAGCCTGCTTTGGATTCTGTGTCTCCCCCTCTCTCTGCCCCTCCCCTGCTCGCACACTGTTTCTCTCTCTCTCAAAAATAAACAAACGTCTAAAAGAATTTCTAATAATAACCATAGCTTCTCTTTACTAAGCTCCTTCTATGATAGGCATCTTGCAAACATGCAATGCACGCAGCAGTCTTTTGAGGTAGACACAATTATTCTCATTTTCGCAGATGAGAAAACTGAGGCTCCAAGAGAGTCGAGTGATCTGCCCAATGTCACACAACTGCTAACAGAGACAAGAGTCAACCCAGACCTGCCTGACCCCAAAGCTCATGCGCTGTCCTGGAAGGCTAATGCAGAGGGGAACAGAGAGATCATATAATATTCCCCATCCCATTTACAAGACATTTAAGATGGAAAATTCATTTACAAACTGTTAACTAGCACTTATGTGCCAGGAGCTTTGGAAATATCAACTCAGTTTATCCTCATCGTATTGCTAGGAGATGGGTACTTATTTTTACAGATGGGAAACTGACACACGGAGAGGGGAGTACACTTGCCTAAGGCTGCACAGCAGATGGTAGAGACTGGGTATAAACCTGGCCCTAGAGCCCCTGTGCTGCCTCTCTGAGCCCAGGAGCAGAGGCCCTTCCCTCCTAATTCTTCGTCCTTTGGCCTTTCCACATCACCACTCTCCTCTCTCTGAGAGTCCACTTCAAACTTTCTCATCCCTCTCTGGGTGGTGATGGTGTTCTCTTGTGAAATTGCTTGGTGAACTACTTATTGTGCAAGGCTTTATTTGATTAGGTCACTATCTAGATTCCTCCAAAGAACTAACAGTTCTAGAAGGTTTGTCGAAGCAAAGGCTTAGCGTTGTTTTGGGTTTTTGGTTTTGTTTTGTTTTGTTTTGAATGTAGAGATTAATCAATTAATTTATCATTTAGTCAACAAGGGCTTACTGGGAGCAGTTTCTGTCCCCAGCCCTGTACGGGGCAATACGGAGTCTAAGAACACAAAGACACACAAAGCATGGCTCCCACCCTCAAGAAAACAAGGCTAATGACATCATATATAAGTGTGCACTCAGTGCGCTGGGTCTGTATACACCCGCATTCAGAAGATACCTAGGAGACGAAAGTCAGAGAAGTTGCGATGAAGCAGGTGGAACTTGAAATAGGGATCGAAAAAATAGGGGCAGGGTTTGGATAGCAAGAAGAAAAATACAGTCCAGGCAAGAGAAAGAATGCACCAGATCCTCAGAAATAAACTAGAAAGAGAAAAGGCTGGGGTTATTTTTTTGTTCCTGCCAAATTTTTCTATTTCTATCAGAGTGAACAAAGAGCAAATACCTCCTCTAGCCTCTACCGTGACAGGGCTTCTGGAATCGGAGAAGGGCGCTGTGCCTCATATGTCCACCAGGGGGCAGAGCTGCCGCTTCTGCCGCTATAGCTCCGAGTACAATCAGAGGTGAAGGATTCCAGATTTCTCAAATCAGCAGGATGACTGAGGCCAGCGGTGGGCACCAATCTTCTTAGTCTGAGCTGCCTTCATACACAGTCTGGAAGTGAGGGAAGAAATAGAATGTAGAATGTAGGAGGAATTGGTCGAGATTGAAAGGGGAGAGAGAGAGAGACATTGAAGAGGCATTCCCCTACAGAATCTAACCTTTATGTACCATGAAAAGACCTTCCAAGGGCTGAAAGGGGTTCCCATGGGTTCAGGCTACATGCCTTCTGCTGTCGTCTTAGCTGAGAAAAGTTTAATGCAAGGCTTGGGTCACTATTAAAAAAATAACTAACGGCTAGTCTAAGCTTGGTTTCAGGACAGCCAAGTCACGTTCTCTGGACAAGAGAAGCCATTCCAACCATTGTAAGGAGGAACGCTTGTGGCTTGGGAAGTACACACGTCCCGGCCACCACCACAGGCCCTGGTGTCAGGCTGTGGCTGCGTGAAGCAGCAGGTGTGCCAGCCACTGCTATCGGTTAGGAGGCCTGAGGTCAGTACTTAGCTTTACTGCACGCCCCCTCATCTGAGCCGGGCAACAGGGTCCTGAAGCCACAAGAGCACACAGGCGGTTAGAGGTGAGATGGAAGCCAGAAATCCTAGCCTTTATCTGTCTCTAACTAGCTGTGCAAGTTTGGGTGGACGAACCAACTTCTCGAGAGCCCGAGTTTCCGCATGTGTGAAATAGAAGGGCTGAATGGCGGGGGGGGGGGGGGGGGGGGGGACGGGGGTGCTTTCCTGCTCTGAAATTCTGGAAAACACACAGTCCTCTGGTCAGAAAACCCGGGGGACTGGTGGGGGGTGGGGGGCGCGACTGAGCAGCTTGAAGAGTTAGCCCCTTGCCAAGCAGTCCAGTCCCCAGCAGTGGCCTCTGCGGCACTGCCCGCCCCACCCCCGCCCGCAGGGCCCGGCGATATACACCCACGGCTCCCTCGGAGACTTCTGGAATCTCACTGGATTCCTCCCAGGAATGCTTATTGCCCTTTACATCTGCAAATCGCTTTACATCAGCAGCCCTGCTGCGCGATTATTAATCATCGCAATATTCTTCCTTCCGCCTGGAAGAGGAATTGCAGGGATCCGGATTTATGAAGGTGAAATCCGAAGGTAATTTGCCTAGGATTCATTCAATAATCAGGTAACTATTTTAATTAAGCGCCTCATACGAGCAAGGCGCAAAGAGCCACACAAATCCAGTTACCATTGGGATCAAAATTGCAGGGGTCCTCAGCGGGCTTCACTGACATTCCAATTATGTCATGGGGATAGGGAGTAGTTCCAAGGTGAGGGACGGTATTCCCTCACAAGCCTGATTGATACTGCTGCAAATATTACGATCACACCCCCCCCCCCACTCACCCCCACAGTTCATTTTACCACGCCGAGTAAAGAGAAGCGACCTTCCCAAGGTCACTTATCCCCCAAGGGGCAACACTGACCCAGAACCTCTGGCTACAAAGCTTTCCACTGCGCCATGGGCGAGAATTTTAAGTTCGACCCTATAAAATATAAAATAGAGTTAGGCGAGGGATGGCTGTTTCCATGATTTCCGGCACAGAGTGAGAAAATCGTGATCCGAGCTCACCCACCCGGGACAGATGAGACAGCCCCAAATTTTGTCTGCAGCCTCAAAGAGTCAAGTAATGTTTACAGACCTCAGAGCTCATCCGATCACCCACGCCCTCTCTAGGGGTCCCTAACGCCTCCGCCCCTTGCCTCACCTCGGGTCTGCGGGAAGGGGCGGGAGGGGGGGCGCGTGACACAGAGCCGCTGCCAGCACCCTGCGGGGGCGTGGCCGGGAACAGGGGGCGGGGCGAGGCGGGAGTCCGGTTCCCAGCCTCCTCCCGACGGGCGGCTCGCGGGCTGCGCCAAATATGGGCAGAACGGAAGCGGCGGACAGACGTCACGGCGCCGGGTGGGGGCCGCGCTGCGGGGCCTGTGACGGGAGGCGCTGACGGCGCCTACGTGTCACCATGGAAACCAAACAGTAAATAGAGGACTCGCGAGCTCCTGGCACGGCTTGACCCTGCGACCTGGCCAGAAGCAAAGGACCGGAAGCTGGGACGGGCCGGGACAAACGTGGGCCTGGCAGACGCGGGCAGAGGAGGGGACGCCGAGAGAGCACCCTCTCGGGAAGCCAGCTATCCCGCAGCCCAGGATCCAGCAGGGGTGGGTCTAGAATAGAAAGAAGCCCTTCTGGACCAGAAGAAGGCTTCCTGTCCTTTTTGAAGGGCTTCTATTGGCCTGCAAGGTTGTTGGGGATATTGGTTTCGTTTTGTCTTTTCTTACTAGCGGCTAAGAATTCAGGGATCGGAGCCACATTCCCCGGCTCGGATACCAGCTCTGCCACTCCACTCGGATGATCTCGAGGAAACCGCAGTCATTCTGTGCCCCAGATTATTTTGTCTGTAAGATGAATAGCAAGACTTACCTGCTAAGGTTGTATTAACGAGTTAATGTAGATACTAGTATGTGGCAGTGTGTGTTTGGAAGAATCTGGCCCGTGGTGAGCCAAATCAGTGCTAGCTATTTTTATTCCTAAGCAGCAAAACAGTAGCTTACCAAGTATTAGGCAACTACTCAATCACAATATTGTTGTAATGTTTTGTTTTCTTGATCGTTTTTCAGTTTTAAAATGAATAATTGTAAAGGAATTTTCCACTTTAAAGCTAATATTAAAATTTAGTGAAGTATTGCCTGTATTAACTGAAATGTATATTTACCAAATAAAAATATCACACCTCTGTTTGCACCGCCTCACAGTATTAGATTTTAAACGCAAAAACTCCACACGGTCATAAATAAGAACAGAACTGAAGTCACTCAAGTTCGATTTCTCATTCACTGTTGTCCGTGTTTATTTCAAATCTATTTAAACACAGTGCTGTGTACCACCATAGGTTGGAGATGTGCATTGCACCCAAAACAGTTTCAAATGACTCTGAACCATTACAAATGTACTCTTGAGATGGAGGCATATAGCTAAGTCCACGTGTTGGGGACCAACTATTGGTATAACTGAGAGTTTCCTTCCATGTGGCATACAATGCATTAAAGGATCAGTGATTTTAAAAATGAAGCTTACATACACATTACGAAAAGTTGACAGTAATCCCAGCAACCGTTTACAACTCAAAGCAACAAGAGACGTTCTTTTCAGGAAATACTTTGTCACACCTAAAGTTGACAGTTCATGGCATTAATAAAAAAGCAGACCACCTTTAGTTGGTTTTATTAGTTTTACATTCTCAGCACATAATGTGACCTCTTGTGGATGAGAGGCCCTTGGTTGACGCCCCCCCCCCCCAGTAATTCCTACCTCCTGGTGTCCATGCCTTTGTGTAATTCCCTCCCCTTGGGTGCAGGTGGAACCCAAGACTTGCCTCTAAGCAATAGAATATGGCAAAGGCGATGGGATGTTACTCCTGTGATAAATAATCTGCAATATTTATATATTCACCTGTATCTATTTCTATATAAAGGAGATATATACATCCATTTTACCAGCACACACTAGTAGGTTCTCCCGGCAGGCTTGCCAAAGTGGGCAACCATGTTGAGAACGCAGCCTCTGTGATCTGAGGATGGCCAGAGGCCAGCTCAAAACAGCCAGCAGAAGGTCAGGCCTTAGTTACAAAATCATGAGGAAATAAAGTCTGCAACAACCAGAATGAGTTCAGAAGCAGCCTCTTCTCCCTTCAACCATCCGGCTGAAAACTCAGCTCAGCTGACACCTTGACTGCAGCTTTATGAGACCATGGACAGAGGACGGAGCTTACCCATGCAGTCCACAGAAACGAAGAAATACGTGTGGCTTCTGGCTGCTAAATTTGCGATAATTTGTTGTGCAGACACAGAACCCTAATCCGCCTGCTTTGCCCGCCCACACAGCTCCCACCTCGCCGTTGTGGTGTAGCACCTAGCACTACATACACTTCTCTGGCCTTCCATCCTAAATGGTGGGGTATGGGCCCCTGCAGTGCATTTCCACCGTGGTCACCTGATGTCGTCAGAGTCTTGAAGCTGGAAAGGGAGCTCCGAGATTTTTGAAATCCGCTCCTGATGGAGTAATCTCAGAGGGGCTAGAGGCTCACCCTAAGTCACATAAGTACATATTATTTTAAGTTTACTTATCTTGAGGTAGAGAGAGAGAGCACAAGCAGGAGAGGGGCAGAGGGAGAGGGAGAGAGAGAATCCCACACAGGTTCCGCACAGCCAGCACAGGAGCCCAATGTGGGGCTCGAGCACACAAACTGTGAGATCATGACCTGAGCCTAAATCAAGAGTCAGGCGCTTAACCGACTGAGCCACCCAGGAGCCCCATAAGTACCTACTTAGGAGCAGATTTTAACATTCTAGCAAAACAGTTCAGCACGTCAGACTTCATAGTCACAAAGAGCTCATTTCAAATCTCTGATCTGCTACTTCATAAGTGTGTGACCTTGGGCAATGTGATATTTTTTTAGCTCATTTTCCTCATCTGTAAGATGAAGATCCTAATAATATCTGCATCATCGGGCTGTGGTGCGGACTTAACGAGAGCATCCATTCAACAAAATAATTATTGTATGCCCAGTATGGGCCAGTTACTAGAGGTAAAATGCTTAGCGAAGCGAATACAGTCCCTGATTTAGCATTGCCTGTGAAGTGCATAGCACAGCCTGGCATATAACAAGCACATGTGAAATGTTAGCCATTATCACTATTATATCCTAGGGTTCCAGGTCCAATCCCAACCACGTGCCTCCAGACGAGCTCCATAAGCTCACATCATAGAACATCTATTGTATAAGTGAACTGCCTACATCACCCTCCCCCGCCCCCGCCCCCGGGTATCCCACAGGCTTGGCAAACTCCACATGTCCAACATGGAACCTACTTTCTCATTCCCCAAACCTACTCTTCTTCCTGAGGTCACAGTCACACAGCCTCCATGTATGTCGAGCCCGGTGAACCTGGGAGTGACTGGGATTCCTCTCCCTCCTTCACCTCCCACATCCACTCAGTCACCAGGTCCCAACAGTCCTACCCCCTAATTACCTCTAGTTCCCTCTGCATTCCCACCACCACTGCCCCGGTCCAGCCTACACACAACTGAAGCAAGTAAATACCAGGCTTTTCATGATCTGGCCACAGTTACCTCTTCCTGACCTATCTCCAGCCCCCTCCGCTTTGATGCTGCAATATTAATGTAAACAAAATCAAATGCACTTCGGGGATGCTCTATAATCACATCCCCCTCCATTCCTTCCCCCCCACCCACCCATATTTTATAGTCCAGCAAAAGCAAGTGTGTTGTTTCAGGAGTGTGTGCCTTTACGGGGATATCCCTCTGCTTCCTGAAATCCCTCCACCGGCCACTCGCTCATCTGGCAAACTCCATCCATCTTCAAAGCCCAGCTCAGGGATCACTGGCTCGGAGACGCCCCCAGATAGAGTTCATCACTCCCTCTTCTGCACAACAGTTGCATCTGATGTTTTCACCGTTACGGTGTATTATGATGCACATGTTCATGTGTCTTTCTCCCTTACTAGACCATGAACTCTTTGAGTACAGGCCTATGCCTTTCTCATATCTGAAACCAGCACCTGATAAATCATAGACATCCAGAAACTTTTTATTGAATTAAATGAAGCCCATGCTTGCCCGAGAGGGTAAATATTTTCTCCCCTGACCCCCATCTCCCTTAATTATAGAGATAATAAATAATAGCAAACACTTCTATACTGTAACAGGCACCCAATACATACTAACTTTTTTTAAGACTTGCAACAACCCCAAGAGGTAAGGTACAATTATCCCCCTTTTACTTAAACTAAGGTGCAGAAAGGTGAAGTAACTGGCCCAAGGTCAAGGAGCCAGGATTCAAACCTGAGTCATTGCTCTGAACCACTCTGCTATATTGGATCCAATTCCTCAAATCCAAATTCACTTATATTGTTTTGGTAATTACAGCTGTGATGAGAGTCTCGTAGTTGATCAAAAGCCTGCAAATCAATCATTGCTTCCGTAGATCTGACTGCACACTGTTCCCCCAAAGTAAACATGGCGGCCTTCTGCTCCTCATCCTTTGACAAGACCTCCTTCTGAGGCCCTGCTCCTAATGTAACCATCGATCAAACCCCTCCGGATTCTTATTCTAATCAACTGATTGGACCAAGCAAAGCGCTGCCTTCTAAGTGTGAGCCGAAAGTAAAAAGGGCTTATTAGTCAAGAAGAACCGATGGCCATCAAGCCAGGCAGCCTCCTTGGGACAGTGGCCAAGAACCCTTTCTGCCCTTGGGCAAAGGAAAGGCAACTTAGTGAATGAGTGTGTGGAGTCATTGAAATGAATTGCTTTGAACTAAACCCAGTTTATGCTTCTGTCGCTTTCTCCTGTGTGCAAAGAAAGTAGCCATCTATCCAGCCAGTGTCCTTCAGGGATTTTGAACTCATTCATCAGGATTCAATACACTCTATTACCAACTGCTTTTCCTCAGATCTGGGCATATTCTTGATGATTATGATGATATGATGATAAATGATGATTATGATGATAAGATTGATATCAGTAATGATAGTAATAACAGCTAGCCCTTACTCTTCTATTCTTTTTTTTTATTTAATGTTTTTCTTTATTTTTGAGGGAGAGAGAGAGCAAGCAGGGGAGGGGCAGAGAGAGGGGGACAGAGGACCCAAAGCGGGCTCCGCACTGACAGCAGTAAGCCCAACGTGGGGCTTGAACCCACGAACCCCCAGCTCATGACCTGAACCAAAGTCAGAAGTTCAACTGACTGAGCTACCCAGGTGCCCAGTCTTCTATTTTAATGCAAACTAAATTGTAGGTTTTATAATTTAGCATACCAGTTTGTAGGCACTCCAAATGGATTTGTGTGATAGTCTAAAATTTCATGTGGGGGCGCCTGGGTGGCTCAGATGGTTAAGCTTCTGACTCTTGGTATCAGCTCAGGTCATGATCTCACAGCTCCTGGGTTTGAGCCCCACCTTGGGCTCTGTGCTGGCAGTGCAGAGCCTGCTTGGGATTCTCTCTCTCTCCCTCTCTCTCTCTCTTTCTCTCTCTCTCTGCCTCCTACTCTCTTTCTCTCTCTCTGTCTCTCAAAATAAATAAATAAATAAACTTTAAAAAATAAAATAAAATTTCGTAAGAATAAGGGTGAAAACCATAATTTTGTTTGTTTCTTTGAAGATGGTTATACCAGGGTGCCTGGGTGGCTCAGTGGGTTGAGCATCCGACTTTGGCTCAGGTCATGATCTCTAGGTTCGTGAGTTCGAGCCTCACATCAGGCTCTGTACTGACAGCTCAGAGCCTGGAGCCTGCTTCGGATTCTGTGTCTCCCTCTGTCTCTGCCCCTTCCTCACTTGTGCTCTGTCTCTCTCTGTCTCTCAAAAATAAAGCGTCGAAGATGGTTATGCCTATATTTACCATACGTCCATTCTTCATTTGATGTTGAAACATTTCTCAATTTGTAAATTTGTCTCGAAGTGTCACTGACCTGCAGTATGCTTGTATTTTGGGGACCTCTTAAAATTCTTTCCCACTCTAGCTAGTGCCCTACCTTAATACTGTAGAACCCTTGACAGGAATTTTTTTAAACAAAAGAAATGCTTTTCTATCCAGGAAGAAGTCCGTGAGGTACACAGCTTTATCTTCACTTTTAAATTCTACTTATCTCCCTTTAGATTAATTTTGTAAATTTCACCTGCCTTCATTTATTCATCCATCTTCATTCATTTAACAAGCATTCGAGTGCCTAATAGATACTGGGGAAACAGAAGTGATCAAGACAGAAGAGATCCCTGCTCACATGGAACTTACAATGCAGTGGTGAAGAAGGGCCGAAACTCATTAAAAAGGAAAAGAAAACATAAATTAGATGTTGCGGACGGTGACATGTGCTATGGAGAAACAAAGCAGGATGATAAGACAGAGTCATGGAGAGGAAATGTGTGCATAAATCACTTCAGATAGAATGATATGGGAAGGGCTCTTGAAGGAGGTATCCTTTGAGCTGAATCCTGAATGACAGGAAGGAGCCAACCTGGGGAAAGAGGCCCAGACAGAGAGACAGCAAGTGCCCTGCAGCACGATCAAGCCTGCTGTGTGTCTGGAATGGAAGGAAGGCTGGTGAGCAGGGGCTGTAGGGGAAAAGGACAAGATGGGGATGTGGAGGAGACATGTTCTTCCCCTACAGTCAGCATGGGACTGACAGCTCCTTCATGTGAATAGCAAAACAGCACACCTTAAAGCGATCTGATGTTCAGCATTCAAATGATCCTCAATTCTCATTTGTTTTTTGATTATTTGACTACTCTGTGCTTCGAGGAAGCCTCAGACACAGTTTAAAGGTTGATTTTTTGTTTTGTTTTAGATTTTTTTTTGTTTGAAAAACACTGAAACTTCAGGTGCTCTCCTAAGAGTAATCATCCGAGAATTTTTACTTTGCCTCAGTCTCGCTTCTGTCCTTTAACTAAAGATGGCGTAATTGATTTGCTTTCATTCACACCTAGAAAGTTGCTGTTGCGGGGCACCTGGGTGGCGCAGTCGGTTAAGCGTCCGACTTCAGCCAGGTCACGATCTCGCGGTCCGTGAGTTCGAGCCCCGCGTCGGGCTCTGGGCTGATGGCTCAGAGCCTGGAGCCTGTTTCTGATTCTGTGTCTCCCTCTCTCTCTGCCCCTCCCCCGTTCATGCTCTGTCTCTCTCTGTCCCAAAAAAATAAATAAACATTAAAAAAAAAATTTTTTTTTAAAAAAAGAAAGTTGCTGTTGATACAAAATTATTGTTCTTAGAACAAATGGCTAAATGCTACCTTTTAATTTTAGTAATTGAGCAAGATGCAGGGATGTGCAAAGACAGTACAGAATCTATAATCCACCATTATATAGAGATAAATATTTTTTCTTCTATTCTTTTTTTATCTAAAATTAATTTGGAGCTGGAAACCCAATGGCAGGGTGCTCACTTTGAAATTGAATTGGGCAGAGGTCAGAGGAGCCAAGGATAGAAGTGGGGTATGTGTTTGAAGCCAGACATAAAAGATGTGAAATCCCCATTGCTTAATATCATAGAAGGGTCTGGAATAGGAGAATTTAGAGAATATGTGTGGAATGTACTTCTGCTCATGGAAATAGTGCAGAATGTCTGCATTCAGCCACCAGGCCGATATTTATTATCCCTGTACTAAACCCCAGACACTGAGACAGGTCTGGGGATCCATTGATGAGCCAAACCAGACATGTTCCCCCATAAGAAAATGACCCTCCCATCCTCATTCCCATCCCCTTCTATCATATGTGTATCTTTTGTATATTGTGGGATAGTTGTTTTGTTGAGACCAGTGTGAGGTCGTATCTTGTGGGTAGAGATCAGTCTTTCCCAAAAAGAAGTCGACATTCCTAGTATCCATCATCCATGGGAATTGTTGAATCCTGAGTCAGGAAAGGAAGATTTGGAAAGAGCCCTTTGGCTGAAAGAGAGGGAATTCCTTTCTTCTCTTGATCCCATGAGAATAGTCTGCAGGGAGCTGGGTGAGATGTCAACCCTATGGAGGATACTCTGTCCTCCGAGAAGCCTGGTAAGGGATTCCTTGTGTGCAAGTACCTCTCCCTGGACCTGTAATGCGGTCTTGTCGATGAAGCAACCTGTTCTTCGCTGGGTCATGGTGAAATAGAAGAATGGTCTGTGTCTGGGCATAGGATAAGGCTGTCAAAGGGAAAGCAATGTTCTTTCTCTATAGTCAGCGTGGGACTGACAGGGGTCATTAGCCAGGTCCTGGGGGAGCAGTTCAGTGTCCAAAGCTGAGGTCCAGCCACCCTTCTCCACCTGGGAAATCTCCTTCTGTGGGTTGTTATTCCTGTATGCGAAAGCAGGGGAGGGGGGTGGCTAGCTTCTTTACAGGGTATCTCACCTTGTTATTTCAGATCTGGGTGTTAATTACAGTAATTTTGTAATTAGTCTAGGCTGCATTTAAAGGCTACAGAAAATTTACCCTCTGAACAGCAAATAGGGAGTCTAAAGCCTCTTTCATCACTGCAAGACAGGCAAAAGTAATATGCAGTCGTATGCGATCTATCAGTGTTCTCAAGAGCCTAAAGCAAGTGGGTTTCGAATGTCAATTATTCTGTAGGCACAGGGAGACCGTAGGTGAGAACATCAACCTCAATGGAACTGTCATTTTCAATTAAAACTTTCAACTTGACTGAGTGTGACACCCCATAACCACCCAGTGATTTTCATTATCACCAAAGCATGGGGAGGCTGGCACCGAAGCTCCCCTTCCACAGAGCAGGTGTGGGGAAGCATGGCCTCTGGCTTCCACACATGGTACCGGCCTGGTATCTGAGAACAGGGTGGGGAAGGGCCCCGGCTCTTTTCTTTGTGGTTTGTGCATGTGCGTGTCAGGGCCCCATTACTAGAGGTGTCCCAGACAAAGGTCATGTTCTTCTTAAAGATTCTAAGTTAAAGCTTATTCAGAGTCATGTTGACTTCTCCTTAATGAGCTGTTATGTAACTTTTTATTTACCGACTGATCAACCATTATTTGAACTGTTCAAGATCTCTTGCAAATTCTCAGGGCCAGTTTTCTCTTCCCCCAGTGTAAACAGAATGGCAGGCTTATGATGTTAAAAGAAATGTCAGCAATTACAATGCATTTATTACCGAGGGATAGGACAGTAGCCCTCCTTTCCTTGTGAGAATAAAAATAGCCCAACTAAATGTATGCTCGAGTTAAGGCCTGAGTTTTGTTTCTTTGTTTTAGACCAGATATTAAGAGGCAGCTCAGCCTTAGGGATAGGATAAGGTATGAGGAAGTTAAGATTCGATCTCACTGGTGGAACACTGAGAAAGGCATGCATTCTAAACTTTCAATTTGCTCACCTTGAAGGTGAGATCAACCCCTCACGTAATTTTGAGGGAATAAAAAGTTAAAGTGGTTTGTGCAAAGCTCAATTCTGTTTGCTTAAAAGGATTCCTTTAAGATCAAGACCTTTCGGTTTAATATTGGCACAATTAGATTTCAATATTTCCCCCTTGGACTTCCAAAACAGAGAAAGAGGCAGGAAGACGCGTTCCCTCAAAAGCTATATAGTACAGTCGGTTGCTACCCCAGAATCTGCTAGGGAATCTTAGCCTCCCCAGATGAACCCATATTTGTGAAATATTCCCAACATCAGCTTTAGAGTTTCCTTTTCCTTTTCAATAAGGGATCAAACGAAGGGGCGTGTCCCCCTCCAGGAGCTACCCTTCTTGACAAACTGGTCTCTGATACCTTTCAGGATCTTAAACAAAACTTCCAGAATAAAGAGCACAAGTTTGGTCGCATTCAACTTAAATGCTTTTATTGACAATGTCTTTGAACAATAAGCAAACAATGCTTAAATTTTTCATTCAAATTCACTTTCCACATGTCAAAAGACCTCAAGGTAGAAAAAAATAAAATAAAAATATAAATATCTGAGAATCCATCTTAATAAATAAATTAAAAACACAATAAAACGTTTTCATGGAAAACTGTTAATGTCAGAACATTCAGACCACCTCAACAATGCATGATCAGTAACGTTACGATGAACATTGATGTTGAAGAAAAAACTACAGTACATGGATATAGCTATTTATTTCTATCTACCAGAAAATAAAGTCATATCTTTTCTTAGTTTAATATTGGTCATTGCTAATCAGAACACACTATTGCCGGAACACAGTACTTATTGTTAAAATCAGCTGCACTAGATACAATTCGAAAATATCCAGCACCAGGTTAATTCCAATAATGAACCCAATAGATTAGTTAATGCTATGAGAAGACTAAAGAGAAAGAGATAAGAGACACAGACCCAGGCCTGGCTCAACATGCTACTAACTACCAGCTCTCAGATGTGTCACTGGGAACAATACACACTCCATGCGTTTTGCTACATCTCCGGAAGAGGTAAGGACTTGAGTCCACACGTGGATGCTTTCAAGTCCTTGAGGCCCACAGCCTGGTGTGTTTCACGCACAGATAAGGTCCTCCCTAGGTCTACGGGAACCCTCGAGGGAAGACGTGTTTCTCCTCTCTGTAATGCACCAACTCGGGCAGCGGCGCTCGTGGGTGCCTGCTGCCTCCCCTCCCCGCCTGCTCACAGGGCCAGCAGCGTGGGTGAGCTGAGCGAGTCAGAGGAGGGTTCGTTGCTGCTGCTGCCCTTGCGGTGAGCAGCCCCACAGCTGGGGAAGGAGTCAGCCTCAGGGTAGGTGAAGACGAAGGAAGACGTATAAGTAGTGCAGCTAGGAGTACAGGTGACCACCGGGGTGCACAGAGGCTCCAGCTCTGTGGCCATGGGCCCCATCCCCAGGGAGCCACCATGCAGGGGCTCCCAGTCTGCTGCATAGAAGGAACCAGACAGGTCCATGTCTGGCACAGAGCGGGCGGTCTCGGAGCCGCTGGGCCTGGACGATGCTGGGAACAGGAAGTCATCAAAGGGCTCGGCCTTCAGCTCCATGCTGCTGATGCTCTTGACCGGCTCCACGGAGGGCTTGGGCTCAGGATCATTGAGGAGGGGCAGGGTGAAAGCCTCCTCCGACTCGGGGGTGGCAGCTTCCGGCAGGCCCCCGCTCAGATCTAGGGAAGCCACAGACATCTCTTCCGGGAAGCCCAGGTCATCGGGGATCTTGCAGGCGGGTCGGTGAGCTGCCAGGATGAACTCTAGTTTTTCCTTCTCCTTCAGCAGGTTGGCAATCTCAGTCTGCAAAGCAGACTTCTCATCTTCTAGTTGGTCTGTCTCCTGCACACAGAGGGATAAAGCAAAGCATAAGACACAGGCTTACTCAAGCTCCCCTATACCCAGTCGCCAACTTGCTCCCAAAGTTTGAAAAAGGAGTGACCCGCCCCCCCCAGGATCTACCCACCGCTTGCAGCGTATCCGTGAGCTCCCGCCTCCGGTTCCGGCACTTGGCTGCAGCCATCTTATTCCTTTCCCTTCGGATTCTCCTTTTCTCTTCTTCTTCTGGGGACAACTAGAAAAATAATTTTCAGAAAGGCCAACAGTCAGTGACAAGGTCTGCCATCAGCTCTGTTCGGCCACCCCAGGGAAACTGGCCCTGGGCGCTTCTCAGCTTCCTGGCACCTCGGCTGGGAAGCCATTTCCAACCTGCCGTTGTGGGCTAGGTGTGACTGGCATTTAAAATCAGGACAAAGAGCCCGGTTCAAAAGCAGGAGGTAGGAACCTATTAGGGAAGAAACTATTGCAGTACTTCTTGGGGCAGGGCTACCAGAGTCTGGCTTGGGGTGGAGATGGCTTGGAGCCAGGGGTCCCCGTTCAGGATGCGCGGTGAATTGCATCGGTGGCTTCGCCCTATCTACTGTGCTCCGGGTCTCCACCCACGCCAACCCATGCCCCCTGCTGAGAGAAGGCGCAGAAGAACTCCTCACCTGTTCCACTTTGCCCCTCCTGCCAATGCTCTGAGCTCGGCCTCCTGCGGTCACGGTCTTCACGACTCCAGCCCTGGAGTAAGCCCCGGCGGAGGGGGCGGGGACTCCATAGGGGTGGGGGGCTCTGGTCTGAGAAGGAGCCACGGAGGAGACCAGGGTGGGCTGCACCAGCCACTGCAGGTCCGGGCTGGTGGAGATGGCAGTCACCGTTGGGATAAAGTTGGCGCTGGAGACGGCCAGATCCGTGCAGAAGTCCTAGAACGAAGACAGGAGGGGAGAGCTGACGTGAGTGAGCAGGTTCCGGACACCGGTGGCGACAGCCGAGTTTCCAGTGCCGCATGCAGCAGGGAGAGGGAGGGAGAAGCGTGCCCTGGACTGCTCTCGTCTTTTTATATGCCCCTCATCTTGGATGGAAGGTCTCCCCGTTTCCTCCCAAGAAATCCGCAACGCAGTGCCCTTCTCCTCCACCCTGCTGCTGCGTCCCCGTTATCCCTTCGGCATCACCCGCTTGAAAGGGGGTTTGTTATAAATATCCCTGACGTCTGCGCTGACGCAGGCGCCGCTCCGGAGTCTCCTGAATGAACTCGCTTTTTATCAATGAAACTGCCTTACACACCCGCCTGCTTCGCCCTCCTCCCCCGCCCCTCCTCCCTGCTCCAGGCAGCTAGGGGAGGGGGAATCGCCGCTTTTTGCCGCCTCCCGGAGGAGCCAGGATCGAGTTCGCGAATCTTTGCTTGGGACCTGTTTGCCCCAGCTCATGTCAGAGACCAGTCAGAGAGCGCGGTCCCAGGGCAACTCAGGATGAGCCTGCCGCGGGAGAGGAGGACCGATTCTTACTATGACAAGCGTGCGTGCACTCGGAACAAGTCCGGGGCTCTCCGAGATAGGGCTGCTCCGGCCGGGGCAGCCTTCCTCCCCGGCCCAAGGGGTCCCCGACTCGTCTCCCCGAGCGTCCCGCCCCCCGTGTCTCCTCCCTGGTGACCCCGAGCCCCGGGCGCCGCGGCGGCGCGAAGCCAGCCTCACCTGCGCATTGACAGGAGAGCCCATGCTGGAGAAGGAGTCGGCCGGTGAGTGGTAGTAGGAGAGATTGTCCCCGGCCGGGGAGGCGCTGCTGCAGCGGGAGGAGGACGCCTCGTAGTCGGCGTTGAAGCCAGAGAACATCATGGTCGCGGTGAGTCTAGGCCCGGGCGAGGGGCTGAGGGGCAAAGGCAGGTAGGAGCTGTGGGGCAGAGCTGGGTAGGAGCGCGGTCACTGCTCGTTCGCTGCGCCGCCGCCGCCGCCGGCTCTGTCTCGACTTCTGGGCTGCTCGCTGCAGATGCGGTTGGAGTACGAGGCGCCGCAGCCACTGCTTTTATAACAGCATTCTATGAATGAGCAGCCACACGTCATGGGCGCGACCATCGCGGCGCTGGGGGGGTGGCGAGCGGACTTGGACACCTCTGCTGCCTCCTTGCCGCCTCCGCCGCCCTCGCAGCCTCCCGTCTCCCGTCTTGGTGCGTTTCCTTATCTCCTCAATGCTTAGCAATCTAGGACTTAGGGGTCTCACGGACCCCCTAAGATGAGGGACTCCGGGGATAGCTCCCCCCACGACCGCAGGGAACGGCCGTGGAAACCTGCTGACGCAGATGTCCTAATATGGACATCCTGTGTAAGGGGAGGGGGGATGGATTGACGGGAACTGCTCGCGGGCTGCAGCCAACACCAAGGGTGCAGCGCGGGGGGAGGCGGGGGCCGCGGTCGGGGGAGGGGAGGCGGGAAAGGCGAGGAACGCGAGCGAACATTCGCACCTGGTTCAATGCGGACCCTTGTTCCCGGAGCGGAGTTGGGGGATGGGGTGGAAGCGACTTTTTACCAGTATACGGAACCCCGGAAACGTGCTGGGGCTAAGGTAAAGGAGAAACAGGTACAGAACCCGAGGGCTTAAGCCTCGGCCCCCGAAGGAATGCGCCACCCCCCCCCCCCCAGCACCACGACATTCCAAATTCTAGCCCTAATTCAGTGCAAACTGTGGAAGCAGACCCTTAAGCCCCCACTCTCGAGCAATACTAGGACTGTTACTGCATTTGGAAGCAGAAAGTCCGGAGATCCAAAATAAGGGACTACGATAACCTACTTTACCTACGATGCTGGGCATTTTGATTTTAATTTTTTGTTTGTTTTTAAGGAAAAAAACCATTTTTTTTTTCTTGGCCATACTTAAGGATGTTAGTGTTACTGTCAAATCTCTGAGACACTAGCCAGTAAACATTGTGCAGAACCTCCACGCAAGGATGTCTGATGGGTTCGTTTGCCTCCTTCTGAGCTGGGGCCCGAGGAATGGGGTGGGGGTGGGGGGATGTTATGTGGGCAAGGTGGTCAGTTGGGAGTACCGGGTGGAGAGAGCTCTTGGGGGAGCGCAAGTCCAAGCTGGGGAGTCAGATGTGGTTCGGTTCCCCCAGGAAGCTGTGCTTACTGGGAGCCCACAAGCGGGTGATTTTCCAGCGAGGACTTGGAGGGGGGAGCATCGGGCACGCTGGAAGGACCGTGGCCAGCAGCGCCCAGGCCGGGGACCTCGGCCACTGGGACCTAAGACGCGGCCCCGTGGCCTGGAAAACGGGGTTGGGGCGCCTAGATGCTCGGGAGTGCGTTGCGCCCCCTGACGCCCCCAACCTCCTGCTCCGCTGCAAAGGACAGCTGGGGTCACATTGCCCCTGGTTGGGTCCCAGCGCGCCGGCCACCTCCGGGACGCGAAGCCGCAGATCCCAGCAGAGCCTCTGTGTCCCTTCCCCCACTCTTCGGGCCAGGGGCTCGCGGAAAGGGGCGAGGCGGGATCAGGGCAGCGGGCGGATCCCTCGGGGAGCGCGGGGAGCCGGACCGCCGACCTGCCTCCAGCCGCCGCACCCCGGAGCCAGGCGATCCTGCTATAGATAGTAACAGGGAAGCGGCTGTTTACAGCAACACTGCGCCGCCAGGGCTGTCTCCAGGCGACGCCGCGCGGCCGGGCGCGCCGTCGGCCGGGCCAGGCCGCCCTCCCTACTCGCTCCCCCGGGGCCTCGGCCTCCCCGGCCCGGCTGCGGCCACTCCCGCCGCCTGACATCATCCTCCGGGTCCTGGGACTGCGGGCGGCTCGCGCGCCGCGGTGCGCTAACCTCCATTCTTAGAGATGAGAACCCGGCGGGAGCTGGGAGGGCAGGGAGGCGGGGATTCGTGGAACTGGGCCACTTGCTATTTTTTGCATTCCCTGTCACAGGCAGAGGTGAAAACAGAATTTCATCATTGTATGGCACTGGTTTATGTTGGTGGGAATTTCGGCGCCCCCCAACCTCCGCACTAAAAAAAGGAGAGCGAGAAGGAAAAACATAATACATAAACACAGACTTCTCCGAGCTGCCTTGAATCGTAAAACAATTATCCGGCCTTCAGTTCTCCTAATTCTATCATCTGTCAGGCTACTTCACTGTTCTTGATTATTTACAAAAAAAAAAGTCATGAAGGCCAATCCATTTCTCTTATTAGCTTGGACAAAGGAGGTCAAGCTTTAAATTCCTGGGTCTGGTCTTGCCTTCCCTTCATAACTGGATCTCAGGCCGCTTAAGAGAAAACCTAGAATGACTTCATTTATTTCCCCTTCAGAGTCTGAATTAGCTCAACTCAGCACCTAAAGGATGTGTCAAGATTTTATATCCCAGGATTTATCTCATATATCACTTTATCCTGTCTTTGCCAATAAAAGGAAAGGGGTCTCTGAATGAACCTAGCCCCTCCAGATAGCTTAACTCTTTCCTTCTCAGCACCATTACGACCTGAGAGTTGGAGATTTAAACCCATCCTCTGAAAAGGACAGAACCATGAATTCATAATTCTTTTATTTATTCATCCAGGAACTACTGACAGCCTCCTATGGCCATGCACTCCTATGAGTTCTGGGGGCTGGCACTTACTGTACAGAACAGAATGGACCTGTCCCTACCTTCAGAGACCTTCCAGCTTTGGGGAGAAGATCAGCAAATCAGAAGAGAATTACAAAGCAGCAGCAAATGCTTTGACAGAGGTAAGAACATAGAGGAGGGCTCAGAGACCAGTATCAGAGGAAGTGACTACGGTACAGAGATGGGACCTGGACCCACTGTCCTCTGGGAAGTGACATGATAAAGATTGAAATGCCAGAGCATCTGAATCTCTGATCACCCTAACGTACTCTCACATCTGAATCTGCTCATGGTATCCGCTTCAGGACTACAAAATCACATTTTCAATGTGGAGCTCACATGATGTAGCCTTAAAATAGAGGGAAATCAGAACTGATGCACGAAATTATCTTTGCCATTAGCCAAGGTCAGGGTGACTTTGAGACAGATGTGTGTGTGCCTCTGTGAACATAGTGCTGCCTTCTAGCAGCGCAGGGGTTCTGTGTTCGGGACAAGTCTGAGCATATAAAACCAAAACTTACGCAGTTTGTGATTATCTATGTGCGGAGTTCCTCCTATGTGGGGATCCAGAAGTGAAGAGGAGGGTAGAAGCCCGTGTCTGATTTTAACCCAAACTGACAACAAATATATCTTTCCTCAACAGTTGCTCCTTATCAGATAGAGACTTTTCCTATTTTGTACTTCTCTGGCATTTGAATTAAGAGACCTGACCCACATCAAGCATTTGTTCAGCAACTCTGGAAGCCAGTGCACATCGTTTAGCCCGGTGTTATTGCAACATTAAGTGAAAGGCTGCTGTCTGCACTGCCTACGTAAATGCTGCCGCACACCATCCGTCCCCAGCATGCAGAAGTAGTTATTTATTTGGGGAAGTGTGGTCTAGCGGTGAAGGGTTGTGGTCAGAGCACGGGACCAGAAGTCAGGAAGATGTGTATAGCAAAATCAACCCCTTCAGGGACTTGGGGAAGTCGCTTCTTAGATTTATTCAACATCCCCATGCTTTGGCCCTTGTCTTTTTCATGTACTGATATTCACTTAGTACCTAGCCCAGTGCCTCGCCTGTAGCAGGTGTTCAATGAATATCTCCTGAATGGACGGATGAATGAATGAATGAATACCCTCATGCAAGCAAGGCAAACATTGTCCTTTATGGGTACTTAGAAATCAATAGATAAGGTTCTTTAAATCTTTGGAAAGGCTGAACAGGCTGTGTCTTTTATTCTTGGGTATGAATAGGCAAAAATTGGGAAAGAGAAAATAACAAGATGCTAGGGCTATTTTCAGCTGTTGCAGGCTCTAGGCCTAAAGAACACCCCAGTGGTTCATGATGAAAGATCAAACTTGCCCTTGTTATTGAGCCCCATGATAAAGACAGCCAGTGCCCATACATAAATGCCACATTGTCTGCAATGACAATGACCATGTTACCACCACCCTCTAATTTATTCATTCTAAATGTCTGGACCCAAGGAGGGGCAGGACTCACACACACATGACACCCAGTGGAGGGCTTTAGGGGTCAAGGTTACTCACCCTATGGCTCAGACAGTGAGCAAAAAGACTGCTCCTATTTTAAAACAGCGGAGGCACAGGATTACCACCACCATCGCTGCACACACTCACGTATAAACACACTGCCCTCCCCCCTCTCCCCCCATCCCCGCCGTGGCCATGAGGACTAATCAGTACTAGGGATTTAGCCTCTTTGGGAAAAGCTGCATTCCTTCGGAACAACCCTTGGCTTTTTGACAGGAGATGATGATTCAATGGGATCCCCGTCCTTCTGCTAATGCGAGCATTTAAACAAAGCTCAGTGTGGTCCCTGGGATACGCTCCCTCTGGAGCTGAGGACATTGGGGAATAGTTATAGTGCCTGAGAAGGAGACATTTCAGCCCAAGCTTGCAGCCTGTCTCACCACAGCCTGCATCATTGGACCCTCATTGTCAGTCGTGCTGACACTTCCTGTAGAAAGCAGAGCTCACCGCGGGCAGACCAGCAAGTCTTCTCCAGGTCATTGGCTCCTCAGCTGTCCTGAGCTGAACTTCTGCAGCTCTGGTGGACTTAGCTGCTGGACTTTCAGAAGAAGCCCATCTAGGTCACTAAACCTATAGGAAAACAACACACCCTGACTAAACACTGCAGCTGCAGGACTACCATCCAACGGGGAAAATCCCAGAGTCAGCACAGGTAGGGCCAGGCATGGCCAGAATGGGCTAGCACGTGACGCGCTCCAAGGTGTTAAGACATCTCAAGCATAGTTGATACCATTTTATCTACAGCCTTGCTCAGCAAGAAAGATCCTTAAAAGAGACGGTAATAATTGTGACGACAAAAAAAAAAAAAAAAAAAAAACCAATCTAAACCAGGAAGGGGCGCGTGGGCGGCTCAGTGGATTTAGGCGTCTGACTTCATTCAGCTCAGGTCATGATCTCTCTGTGGGTGAGTTCGAGCCCCGTGTGGAGCTCTCTGCTGGTGCTCGGAGCCTGGAGCCTGCTTCCGATTCTGTGTCTCCCTCTCTCTCTGCCCTTCCCCCACTCAGGCACGCACGTGCTCGCTCACTCGCTCACTCGCGCGCTCTCTCTCACTCTCTCAAAAACAAGTAAACATTAAACCAGGAAAATCCTGGCCAGTATGTAGGCATTCAGAGTTAGGCTGCCTTCTGATCTATAGATTCGAGTTGCATCCTCAGATACCAACACTTTTTGTCTTAGCTCAGTATCTGCTTGTGTCCTACCAGAAAACTCCCAGCTGAGGTCTGATTTTCTCCGCTGTTATTTCACATGGAGTGTCAGTGAGTTAGAGATCACTGGCTAACATCCCCGAAATGACTTTACTGAAGAATTCCACCTTCAGACTCTGGCCCGCCGGAGATTGAGAGGTAATCAATGAAGACAGGGACAGATCGCACGCTGAAAGTCTACTCTCCCACTTAGTGGGGCTCTGAATTAAATCATAACACTAAACCCTAAACCATCAATCCCTTCAAACCTGTTTAGTGGCCAATTTACAGAATCACACTGTAGAAAAAAAATTTACATTCCTCACTGAGGTCTACCAAGTGTAGGACCCAGCCCCTGCCTAACCCTCCGACCTCATCTTGAAACACTTTCTCTCATCTCCTCCACTCCAGCCACTCTGGCCTTCTTCCTGTTCCTCAAACCTGCCAAGCTGGGTCTGTAGCTGAGACTTTCTATCCATTGCTCGCTCTTCCCCCCCCATCTTAACATGTTGACTCTTCCGCATGATCAATGCCTGCTCAGATATCAAATTCTCCACGAAGCCTGTCCCGTCCCCCGCCCAATGTGGCATCCCTCAGTCACTTTCTGTTACATTACCTGCTGTCATTTTCTGTCTAGGACTTAGCACCATGGTACCCTATTGGTTTTATTTACGTCGTTTTTCATTGTCTTCCTCTACTAGGCCATGATTTCCACAAAAGCAGGGGGCTTATCTGTCTCATTTGGTAGGAAACTACCCTTGGTGCCTAGCTTCGTGACACTAGAAAGCATTCAATTAATGTGTGAGGAAAGAATGAACATTAAACAGAAAGCTCAGAGAAGGCAGCGTGGATTCTCTCTTTGGATAAAGGGGCTCGATGGGTGACTTCTTACCTGTACTCTCCGGAGGTGAGGGGAACCAAAATCCTGAGCAGCACCTACTTTATCAGGCATAATAATATAAATGCTTCCAAAGCCCATGGGTACACCCATTCTTAGAACTGCGTACACCCATCATATTTGCTGTCTAAATGCTTCCACTACCTGTGGTTTTAAATCCACAACCACCCCCTTCAGAAACAGTGATCAGCACAATGAGACAATCTGTCTGGGATAGGTTCTCCTTTCTTTCTTTCTTTCTTTCTTTCTTTCTTTCTTTCTTTCTTTCTTTTTGAATGTTTATTTATTTATTTATGAGAGAGAGAGAGAGAGAGAGAGAGAGAAAGTGGGTGGGGGAGGGGCAGAGGGAGGGAGACAGAATCCCAAGCAGGCTCCTCGCCTTCATTGCAGAGCCCGGTGTGGGGCTCAGACTCAAGACCCATGAGATCATCACCTGAGCCGAAACCAAGAGTTGGATGCTTAATTGACGGAGTCACCCATGTGCGGCACGCCCCCCTCCCACAAATCCTTTCCTTTTCACAAATTCAAGTTAATACTACAAGTGGCTTTTTTAGAAAATATTCGGGCATAAGGTTTAAAAACCTAACTTTTTGTTTGTATGTTTAACAGCACGGGGAATAGGCCGTAATAAAATTTTTATGGCCCCGATACTAAAATGACGATGGTACTCTCCCAAGAGGTTCAAAATAAAAACAACGTTAAATTGCAAAATAAAATTTTATTTCAAAAGCTAAAACTCACAAGTATGCTGAAATAAGGCCAGGATGTAAGTTCATGCGGGAGGGAAAAGTTGCGGGTTCCCCAGTGCCAGAAACAGTGCCTTGCACAACAGCAAGGTACTCAATAAACAGAATGATGGCTACAGTTTTCCCAGTTCTTTCCTGAATGCCCCTTACCCCCATCCCTGGCCCTGCCCTGGCCCCAGCATGTTCTTACTTGGCTTCTTGGGCAATCTAGCCATGACTGGGCATGTGGCTAGGGCTCGGTCAGTATTTGTTGATTGTAAGACTTGCACTGGACAGGACTGGAGTATCGCAGACCACACGATCACCTGAGGCCTGGCTGCAGGGCCTACATCAGCCCTATCTGGGCTGGAGCTGAACTTCAAGGTTACAACAGAGGACCACGCACTCCTGCCCCATTCAGATTGCTTAGCTCCGTGGATGGCATCAGCCGACAGGATTCTTCATTTGCACAGTTTGGCTGAACCATTCTATTCCTTCTTCCACATTGATCAGGTGGTTTGGAATCAACTGTGGGTAACCTTCCCAGAGGGTGTCTGCGGGTGAAGAATCTTCATTTTCCCCTGGCCTCTGTTTGTCGTGAATGGGACAGTTCACAGGAGGCGGGACTTCGGGGGTTCATTTGCTACTATGACTTTGCCATCCAAGTCTAGTGTTCATCCAGCTGGTGTCTGTCTGAGCTTGGAACTTGGAAAAGAGTGAAGCAAGACGTTGTGAAATAGGCTGGGGAAATGGAGAAAACCTGGTGTTTTCAAGCAGCACTCCACTCATTGGCCTGCCAGACCGGCAGGCTTACCAAACAGCAGCTCCGAGCCACAGTGAATATTTCAACACGTCTTACCCGTTTCTGGCCCATGTGGTAAGATGACCAGAGAAGTACACAAAACCCCTAGCAATAGAGAATACCGAAGAATTTCAAATGAGGTGATTCTAGATTGTATGTTTAGATAAAGCAGCCCCACGGTGTTCGAGATTAATTTAGTTGTGGTGTTCTGTTTTTAGTGTTTGTTTATTCATTTCTGAGAGAGAGAGAGAGAGCACGAGCGGGAGAGGAACAGAGAGAATCCCAACCAGGATCCGTGCTGTCAGCACAGAGCCCATCACAGTGCTTGGTCCCACAAACCAAACTGTGAGATCATGACCTGAGCTAAAATCAAGAGTTTGAGACATGTAAGTGCCCCAATTTAGTTGTGGTCTTATCAGAAATCTCTATCCTACCTTCTACTTTTCCATTGGTTTCAGAATCCCTGCCAGGGATGAAAGGGGCTTCATTTACCTCAAATTATTATTATCTTGCATAAGAACCAGAAAATCACCTGCAGATACTAGGTAAGACCTCTACAAAGTTAATTTTTTCATGACTCAAATTGTCCAGGGACAATTATCCTATTCCTTCTTCTTCATTCAGTATCTTTATTGAGTATCTACTATGTGCTAGTCACTGGAATCCATAGTAAACGGACAAGCTTCCTATTAAAGCAAAGCTCGTAGTCCAGTAATAAACAAGAAAACAAACCAAAATATCAGATAAAAGGGAGCAGGTAATTAAAATGGAGAGATATGTTGTGAGTGTTTGGGTTAGGTGGAAGGAGGTGACTTTTGTGATGAGAAATAAATGACAGGAAGGAACCAGCCACGGGAAGACAAGAAGCAGAGCATTCTGGGCAGAGGAAATGCTTCCCAGTGTAAAGTTAAGTACTGGGAAACATAACCGTTGATTTTTCCTCACCTCTGAACCCAGCAACCCTCTGTCCTTAAAATGCGCACCACAAGCTCTAGTGTCTGAGTTGCCCCCGAACCATCTCTCCCTCCCTCGGATGATAAACACCAAATTTTGGATCAATGGTACCAAATTTACAAATGTCCCAGCTCTTCCCGGTTTACTTTCCTCCCTAGCCATCACTGTACTTCAAACCAGGCATGGACAGTTCTATTTCGTTTTTATGCAGTAACAACCTATATAGATCCTTCTGATAAGTGGCTCTACGCTAACGATGTTTGGTAAGATCTCTCTCAACAGCTTAGAGTCTTCATTCAAAGCCCCAAAAAACAGTGACGCAAATTGCCCTAGACCAGGATCTGAGGTCTTCCAGGACCCTTTTTCACAGGAATTTGAAAACAGGCACATTCCATTTTGCCCTTTGTTAGAGAGCTATTGACAATAAACAGAATTCGGCTCAGAATTTGTGCTGTAAAACAGCAGAACGCTGAACAAACCACTCTTTCTCACCCAGGGCAACACTCCCCTGGATTCTGCTGATACTTACACAGGGCTTAAGTAAGAACATTTGGGAAGTTTATGGGAAACTAAAAGTCTCAACGCATTAGTTTCTTAAATTCTTTGTTATTTTGACTGCACCGAAGGCTATTCCACAAGCCATTATCAGAATCCACCCATCTTCAGTTCCCGTAAATATTATGTCTACCCAGAACTATGTGAACTATTTCATAGCTGGAATATGAGCCAGGCTGTGGAACTCGCTAGTAGGAATAAGAGGAGCGTTGAAACCTGAAGGTGAGAAAATTCAGGAGGCAAAGGGCACAGTGAGCTAAAGGATGATGCATGTTTTGGGGAAAGAAGACAGCTCAGCCCTCAGAGACTGATTAGTATTCAGCCCATACTTGATTATTTAAACCCAGCAGCGAATGTTTGCTAACACATTCCTGGGGGCACGAGGGTGGCTTTCATTACAACAAGTAAAAGAAGCTGCGTTCCGGCCTCAGCAGTCGTCCTTGTTGTAGCTGATACTAACTATTCCAGGCAATGGAGAGCAAGGAAAACTGAGGCAGCAACTGTCAAACGTTGGTGATCTCCTGGAAAGGAGCAAAGTAGGCAGCTGCTGCCATGCATCCTGGAGCTGGGGACTAAATTCACTCCGGTGGCAAACCTCTGATGCAGGACGTTGGTGAAAAGGCATTGTACCACGGAAAGCACGAATTAAATGTGAGTTGCTAGTGTTAAACCTGTGTTCTCTGCCCCCATCTCCCGCTCTCCTCCTCAGCTAAACCTACTCTTATCCAGGTTTCAAACTTGGAATGTTGTATCCTGAGCACCCAGCTTGAATTAGGAACCCTCTAGAAGTCTTTCGCTCACCCCAGGCTTTGCATGTATAGCACTTAAAACTGTTTCTTTTTTTTTTTTTTTTCAATGTTTATTTATTTTTGGGACAGAGAGAGACAGAGCATGAACGGGGGAGGGGCAGAGAGAGAGGGAGACACAGAATCGGAAACAGGCTCCAGGCTCCGAGCCATCAGCCCAGAGCCTGACGCGGGGCTTGAACTCCCGGACCGCGAGATCGTGACCTGGCTGAAGTCAGACGCTTAACCGACTGCGCCACCCAGGCACCCCTTAAAACTGTTTCTAATAATGAATACTTCTTTAGAAAACAATGGGGCTGGTATCTAAGAGATCCGTTCTACAAGGGTTGGGATCTTTGGGATCTGATGAACCCCCAAACGCCCACAGAAGGCCTCGTATGAGTAGGCCTTAATTGTTGATTGAGTTTGTTTGGTGTCTGTCTCTCCACTCCGGAAGGAGAGAAATCCTGCTTATTTCACCCATGATGGAGTCGCAAGCCCATAATACGGTTTCTGGCCATGTATCGGCTGCTCAAAAAATACTTCTCGAATAAATGGAAATAACAGTAGCTAATATTTATTAGGTGCCGCTCAGGGATTGTGCTGAATGTTTTACAGATATCGTTACGTTATTTAATATTCACCAAAGTGCCATGATACATTATTATGCCATTTTGGCTGAGTAGTTTCAATACATCTCTTTAAATAATGACCTTATAATTCACTACTCCACAATAGATAATTGTGCTGTTTTCTCCCCAGTATAGTAGGTATGTAGTGCCCTGGTGACCTGAATAAGTGAATTTATTTCCCTAGGTATCTAGCAGGGAGTTACTGATGAGAGAGAAAGTTTCATGGGCTTTAATTATTCTTAAATTGCTTAGAATTAAATGATAGCCTCAGCTTCTGTTTACACTGGGTTTTGGAAGGAAAGCATATATAATATATAATAATATATATAGTGATATCTCTATCAGCAATATGTACAGTGCTATAATGCTGGTTGCATTCGGTTCATATACAGCCGCAGAACACGTAGAGTGTTGCCACTTCTAACTAACTGAGCTAACCTGCCAAGAAGAGTGTTTCCACTTCTGCTAGAGGAAACTGCAAGCAGAAGAAAAGTATGGCCAAACCTTGCCCGAGATGCTGGTTAAACTGGCTCTGCCAGTGTCTCCTGCACCTGCCTGGGACACCAGTTGGAAGGCAGGCTTGTTCCCTCCTCCGGGGAACATGCCGATCTTCACCACTCAGCCCCATCTGATCTTGTTGAACAGGCATAGAGCAGTCAAAATCCCACCTCCTCATGTAAACCTGGAAGTGTTTGGGTGGGTGGGGCCTGGTCCAAGCAAGGATCAGTCCAACTGGAAACAAACTGACCCACCCAGACTGGGTGTAATTCCAAAGGAACTACGCAAAGTATTATATTCCCACCATTGTATTGCACTCTTACCCATCCTGGTGAGATTGTGTCACACCCCTTTGCCACAGAAACTGGTGATCCAAAGGCACGTGGCTTAAGAAGTGGTCCGTTTGATTAGGAAAATGAATCCACCCTTGAATTCGATTTTTACTTCTCCTTGATGCTTCTGTCTGCTCTCTACCACTGTCAACGATACGCCACGGAGACTAAAGAAGGAATAGAACTGTCAGAGGAAGATGGGAAAAAAATGACAAAGCAAGGAGTTTTCACAGAGCTATATGCATTTAATTTAGAAGAGCTGTCCCTAAGTCTTAGATTATGTCTTTCTGACTTTTGTTAATGTTAAAATGTCCTCTTATTTATAAAATGATGGTGATAACAAATGGTGATTGTTTGGTAAAATTGAGAGCTGACAACCTATGTCCGTTCACCAACTTTTTTTTTCTTTTAGAGAGAGAAAGAGAGAGAGAGAGCGAGTGAATGGGGAAGAGGGGCAGAGGGAGAGAGAGAATCTCAAGCAGGCTCCACACTCAGATCAGAGCCCAATGCAGAGCTCGATCCCATGACCCTGGGACCATGACCTGAGACGAAATCAGGAGTCAGACACTCAACTCAACACTTGGATGTCTGAGCCACCCAGACATCCAAGTTCACCAACTTTAAAAAAAAAAAAATTTTTTTTTTAATTTATTTTTGAGAGAGAGAGAGAGAGAGAGCACAATCAGGGGAAGGGCAGAGAGAGAGACACACACACAGAATCTGAAGCAGGCTCCAGGTTCTGAGCTGTCAGCGCAGAGCCCCACACGGGGCTCAAACTCACAGACTGTGAGATCATGACCTGAGCCCAAGTTGGACGCTTGACTGACTGGCGCCCCCACCCACCCCCCACGCCAGTTCACCAACTTTTTAAAAACTTTGCCAACCCCTAAAATCCAGCAGTGTGGGAACCCCTGGATTGCTGTAGTGGCCTCAGAGGCTTTGGGTAAGGACAGGGAGAAGAGTCTCTCCTTTTCATGTATGAGTAGCGCTCCAGATCTGCTGGGTGGGCTCCAAGTATCCTCTGTCACCAAATGGCACAACTTGGAGGGGCAACTTTGATCAAAATGAATAATGTTCCCTAGGCTCCCAGGATCCTGTTTTTCAGACCCACCTAAGAGCCCAGTGTTCTCATGTGGTGCTGTCTCACCTGTCAGGGTGGAACATGTCTGATAACCTAATTTATGTTAAACTTTAGGAGTTTACTGCTCACTCATCAAAGAATTTGTATTTTCAACCTAAGACTTGAAGAGAGTGGTAGATGCTGACTCCAAAGGCATATTCCACTGATAATGGAATTTTAGGGAGAGTGAGGGAGCATGCCCTGACATGGGATGTATCAGATCGCACAGGTAGGCATTCATCCAGCCTGCCTATGAATGACACCCAAGCCCACCTTGACACTGTTCCACTTATAGGTCACCTTGTCTAGTAAAACATTTTTAAGCTTGAATGCCTTCTGCTTTATGGTTTTCAAAGCCCTTTCTTGAACATTCCCTAGTGTGACCTTCATAACAGTGCTGAGAGGTAAGCAGGGAAGGTAGCAGCATCTTTGTTTCGTTTTATAATTTTTTTAATGTTTATTTATTTATTTAGAGAGACAGAGAGTGAGAGAGCATGAACAAGAGTGGGGCAGAGAGAGAGGGAGAGAGAAAATCCCAAGCAGCTTCCACGCTCTGCAAGAGCCTGACGTGGGGCTCGATCCCATGACCATGAGATCATGACCAGAGCTGATATCAAGAGTCGGACGCTCAACCAACTGAGCCACCTAGGTGCCCCACAATATCTTCACTTCTACAACTGAAGACAGGAGGAGTGTGAGTTGAAGAGCTCAATTTCAGTCACAGCTGGGATGTGCAAGAGGTATGATGTGCACTTGGGTCTTGGAAGGCCAGGTGGGTCGCTGCTCCTCCGGGCCTGAGACAAGCCTGTCTGCTGTAGAAACCTGGCAGGTGCAGGCTCCACTCAACACCAAGATGGGAAGGTGTTGGGGGGAAATAATGCCCATTAATGATAATCAAGCATTTATATGCCATTTGGTATTCCCACAGTACCAACATGTAGGGTCAGTAAATTCTCCAGATCCCATGTTACAGGCGAGGAAATATGCTGGAGGAATTTAGTCCTCTCGCTGTTTGAGGAGCTCAGCAGCAGAGCAGGACATCGCGGTCTTTAGGTTGAATTTGGTCAGCTAAGCGGAGCAGCTCAGACAAACCCCGGGGGCAGGAGGGTCTGTGCATGTGTGTGTGCATGTAGACACATAGGAAACCAACTGTTGCTTTGAGTACCATCGAAACTATCATCTATTTGGTATTTCCAGGATTAAAAACTCCCCTGCCACATGCTATGGCCCACAACCATGTTTGGGTCATGGTCAAAAGAACGAAAAGAAAGAACTAAGTCAAGGGGTGCCTGGGTGGCTCAGTCGGTTAAGCGTCAGACTTCGGCTCGGGTCATGATATCACAGTTTGTGGGTTCGAGCCCCACATCGGGCTCTGTGCTGATGGCTCAGAGCCTGGAGCCTGCTTCGGATTCTGTGTCTCCCTCTCTCTCTGCTCCTCCCCCACTCATGCTCGCTCTCTCTCTCTCCTTCATAAATAAATAAATAAATAAATAAATAAATAAATAAATAAAAGAAAGGAAGAAAGTTCCAGAACTAAGTCTGGGGGATGGAGAAGGACATGGAAGCTTTGAGATTGTAACTGGTGCTTTTCAACAGAATCATAAAATCCAGCTCATGTGCTAGAGTCAAATCTAGGTACTTAGAAATTCTGTCATTTTCCATCATACTCCCCTCTTCCTTGTCCACACTGAGAAATGCCCTCAGTCACCCCTCCTAGCTTTTCAGGTCCGTCTTCAAGGTACAGTGTAAATATTGTCTCATTATTACTCTTTCTTTGCAACCCAGATAGATAGGCTCTCGGAGACCAAGATGCTCTGTATTCCTAGAAATGTAAAGACAGATGATAGAATTCAAAAGGGATGTTTGATGGTCTAAAAATGATCTTATATCAGACTTTCAGATATGCCTTGGCAGCATCAGGACAGGAGGGAGACTTGCCTGGCAATTTAATATATTTACTGGGTAAATAGTAAGCACTTGCAGTCTCTGTGACTTAATCAGAATGAAGTTCATTACAATAAGTAGCTGTGCCCTTTGGTCCTATTTGTACTGAGCAGGCTTCCAATTTCATTCACATCTCCAAAGGAAATTGTAGGCTAGAAGCTGGCCAAGGAGTGCCAGGGAGGACACTTAGCAAGGATATTCCCCAGAGCAGATACAGGGGACAGGAGGTGGTGGGCTGATTAGAGCAGAGAGAACAAGATGCCCTTCTTATCAATTCCAATCTGTGAAAGTAATTTTACTTTCTTATTTTTAACTTGAGGCTTGCATCAGTGTCTCTCTCTCCCTTTCTGGGTTTTGAAAACATATTATCGGGTCATCTAAACCTTTTATGCAACATTTCAGACTTGTATGTGCATGAGCTGGTGAAGATTTATTATATTTGACACCATAACTAAAGATTTTAAGGCATTCTTTTAAGCACACTTGACTGAAACCCCTGAGGCTAGATCCCTATCTCTTGCCAGATATTAACTTGGCTTCACTGGTGGAAGCTCAGGGTAAGGTTAAAACTGTTTCTGGAGACATTATTTGTGCCTCCGAACGTTTAACTCCATCAGTGTATTACTTTCATATATGAAGAAATCTGAGATTTTCAGATCAGAATTCTCCCCCACTCCATCCACCCCCATCTCTGTCCTCAATTTATTTCTATTTCTTTTGGAGAAGTTAAGTGCCCCCCTCCTCGTTTCGAATTAAAATAGGCAAAGAGAAAAGCGTGAGATTCGATGAGTCCATGAATACAAGTACCAACCCCTATCCTTTGGGATCCTTTGGTATTTGCTCAAGGTACAAGCAATCTGGGCATCTCTGGGTAGGAATACGGATAAATGATGTCATTCAACAGAATTAGGACCAGACGGGAAACCGTAGCCAAATCCTGCAGGGGGTAGCACTGAATCCTGGCATTAGGTACGGAAGGCCCTGACTGCTCTGGGAGGGTGAACAAGTGTAACTGTGAAGGCAACACAGTCTCCGGGATGAGGCTGAGAGGGGAATAGCATTTTTGAGCTGTGAAGTGGGGGAGGGTCGGGGATGTAACTCCAAATATTGGGCCGTGACAACCGCCAGGCCTGAGGGCCGTGACTCTCACAATGGACTTGGTCACAAAGGGCCTATGTCATCTTGAGGCTGTATAATCGGTAAATGCAAGCTGCACGTTGAGCACGTTTTCTCCTGGATCTCATCCTTGGCGACGGATCCAGACCTCAGCCTCCAGGATCTGTTTGAGAAATAAACAAATGGGAGACAAACAACCAAAACAGCAACACGGTAGAGCTGGCGCGGGCGACGAAGCTCCGCCTTTGGAAGACTCGGCCAATCAGAAGCCTGTTGCTGGGGCCTGGTGTTTGGCCGCCTGACGTTCCCATGGAGACGGAGGAACGTTACACACTAAACACTGGGCGACGTTGACGTCTATGCATTATATCCATGGAGACGACTGAGTAAACGTCATCCCCGCACTTCCCCGCCCTCCCGCCGCGCCAGGGGCGGAGGGAGCGACGCAGGCGTTGCGGTCACGTGCTGCAGGCTCGGAACGAGGTCTGGTGGGCGCGGCCTGTTGCCATGGCTGCAGCTGGGCGGCTGTTGTTGTTTGGCGCTGGAATTAGAAAGTGCTGAGACTGCAGTGGAGCCAGAACCGATTCAGGAACAGCGTCTCCCGCCCCCGGGCCAGAGAGGGTTCCCCAGCCCCTGGAAAGCCAGGACACCCCCAAGGCTGTCCCAGCACGCCTCAGCCCCGGGTCCTGAGCCAAGATCTCTGTGCTGCCTGTGACTCCAGACTGAGGGCCAAACCTAGACCACTCCCTCCACGCTCAGTTGGCGGTAATTGTCAGGGTGACCTCCCAGACCGCAGTCTCCTCCAGCCCACAGAACAACCACTGGCCAAAATGCCTGACCCAGGGGACAGGAGCAAAACCCAGCATAGAAAACTTTCCCACTGCTTGCAGTCGACTCCAGAATCAAGGGAATCAGAAGTTTGGATGTCGTTTGTACTTTAATTTTTTTTTTTTAACGTTTATTTATTTTTGAGACAGAGACAGAGCATGAACGGGGGAGGGGCAGAGAGAGAGAGGGAGGCACAGAGGATGTCGTTTGTACTTTAAAAGCAGCACATTATCGTGCCTTGGCGCTTTATTGAAGACTTGAGGGAGGCGATCTAATAACCCCGTTCAAGGAACAATCCTCCCAAAGGGAGGGAAAATTTAGAAATCCAGGAGGACTGGATACTGAAAAGTGGGAAGGCCTGAAGAACCCAGGCCAATAGGAAGTGAAGCTTTGATTTCTGTACTGCTTAGCTTTGTGTTGGGTATACAAGCTAGCGGAGTGTGACAAATCTCAGGGTGCCAGCCTCCTTTCTCCTCACATGAGTCTCTCGAAAGTTATAGGAAGTGCAGAACAACTGTAAACAAAAGGAGATTCAGTATCAGGAGTGAGGGGTTAAGATGACTGTATGAAGGCAACTGCTCTATAGCATTGGAATGATAAGGCACAGCTGAAGGGTCTGAGACTTTGAATTTTATCCAGCCTAGCTGCATTTACATTGTGTCTCATTTTTTGAGGGAAAGCAGAGGGGCTATTATGTTCTTGAATTAAAAATAAGCCATGGCAGGGGCGCCTGGGTGGCTCAGTAGGTTAAGCGCCCAACTCGATTTCGGCTGAGGTCATGATCAGGTCATGAGATGGGAGTCCTGTGTCCGGCTCTGCTCTGATCTGAGCAAGAGCCTGCTTGGGATTCTCCCGCTCCCTGCCCCTCCCCTGCTCTCTCTCTCTTAACAAACAAACATTAAAAAAGATAAGCCATTGGGTGCCTCCGATGGCTGGCTCATTCGGAAGACCATGCACCTCTTGATCTCGGGGTCGCGAGTTTGAGCCTCACATTGAGTACAGAGATTACTAAAAAATATACTAAAACAGTAAGGCACATAGCAAAGTCACAAACATAAAGTGCAGGGCTTTAAAAAAAATAATAAGTCATTGGGATGAGCACATGGTGTGTGTTTCCAATGGCAGGAGCATAAAGAAGGATTTCATTAAAATGAATGGCATCTGGGCTTGATCTGGGATCCCTCCAATCCTCCACCGGAGCATACCCAATCCCATTTTCCTCTGACAAATCAGCACCTCCGAGTTCCCTCCCTATTACTCCTTGCTAGCCCTGCCTGGGCTCCCATTCAGATATTTTACCACCTGCCCACAGAGCATATCCGTTCTCTTTCAATATTCCTTTTCTCCATCCTCTGACCTACCTATTACTCACTTCCCTGACACCCTTCTCTAAACAGTTCTCCCTCAATTCCCTTCCCACTCTGTTGCCACTCCCCAAGTGTCTACCCAGTTGATCAGCACTCCCCAAACCCTTGTCCCATCCACCCGTCTCCACCATAATGTTTTTCCTGTCTAGTCCTTACTAAGCAGAGGATGGCAGCCTTTTGTAAATGTAGGCCAAACGCAGGAAGAAGGGCACAGTGAGCAGAATAAAGTCATCATCGGCACTTCAAAAAAAAAGTCCCCAGACCGTAGTTGAGATTCGTGCCACGTATCAAGCATTAGGCAGATTTTGCTTATTACGGGACCATGGGCTAGGGAGCGACCTACTAGTTCTGACATTTTCAGGGGAGTCATGATAATTTCAACTTTTTTCTGACAACTGACAGTCAAGCTAAAGCCCCTGGGAGTTTCAGTTGCCCTTTCCCCACCCCTAGTACTGCACCTAAAGCATAAGGCAAATGGAAAAGAGGGAAACCTCAAGTTCAAGTAAATGGGAAGTCCTGTCTTGAGGGTAGATTAGATTGAATCAGTTTGGGCCTGGTAATGAAGTGGCTTGTGTTTTGTTTCAGATGGGAAAGGAAAGCATTGCTATGATTTACCCCGAGGCACATAAATGACCGATCTTACCACCTAGAAAAGAAGTGGTTGCTAATGTCCCTACTGGAAACTCAGAGTTAAGTTAGAATGAGACCGTCTTGTTTACTGCGAGATCCTCTGTCTCTCTCTTTCTCTGTCTCTCTCCCTCTAGGTCTTTCTTCTAATTCTTCTGGCCAATCAAGGTCCCAGCAAGCCGCTGACAGAGAGGGTGAGAGATGGGAAAAAGGCAAGATTTATCTAGGCCTTTGATGTACCAGGAGCTTCTAGAGTGTCCTCATCTATGGTATCTCATTTTATCCTCTCTACCTCCCTGTGAACTAGAGCTTTTTATACCCATTTTGACACCTGAAGAAACCAAGGCTCCAGCAATTAAGTAACTTGCCCGAGGATGGAGTACAGAGCCAGGCTTCCAATCCAGGGGTCAGTTTTCAGAGCTTTTGCTCTTCCTGCATCCTGGGACGAAGTGGAATACACAGCAAACCTCTACTGGGATCACATGGCAAGTTTACTTCTCTCCGGGGAGACTCTAGCCCTTTTTCCCCAACCTACGAAAAAGAAAAGGCCGAGGGGAGACTGAAGATCTTTTGTGAGATCTGCTAGAACTTCACGAAAAGGTGCTGACACCACAAAGCAAGAACTTGGATCCCATCCCTGCCTCCTGGGATTAACCTATATTTCCTCATTGGCCTGAGATCCAAGAGACAAAGAGAGACATGCCCCAGAGCACAGGCAGCAGAAAAGTTCGGGCGAGTTCTGGGAGACTCTGACCTGCCCCAGGCTAGGGAGGGCACTACCTGGAGAGTTCTGCCAGATTCTTCTGAAGCTGTCACTTGGGCCCGGCCCCTCCTCCTTCCCCTCTCTCCTCCCCCACGTCTGACCCTGCAGAGAGGCACGTCCAGCACGAATTCCTCCAAACCTTAGATGCCTTTAGGATTTTAATGTGTCTGAAGAGTTCCCTTCCTTGACAAGCGGCAGCATTAGTCAAGTTGAGTGGGTGGGAAGGGCATTTCCCGTCAATCCAGGGCCCCGGAGGAAGGGGAGACCCTCCTCCCTCCCAGCCTTGGCAAGCAGCTCCTGCAGAGATCCACGTGGGTGGCAATTGAGTCCAGAGGAGCCAAAGGGTTGCTTGCTGGGCAGGAATGCCCACAGGCCGCACCTTCCTCAGCCCTCCTAGCACCTCATCCTGTCTGGACCCGTGGAGGGGGTGGCGGTGCCAGGGAGTGGGTTCTCCTGTGTCTGACTCCAACAACCGGTTTATTGTGATGATTCTATTTGTGTTCCCTGTGTTCTGTTTGACTTGGCAGCTCAGAGGGGAAAGGGCAGCAGGTTCACTCCGGTTTGTACTGGGTGGTTCCTGCAGACACACCCAGGTATTAAAGCAAGCGGCTTGCACTGGGGATGCCTTTACCTTGGGGCCCTCAGTGTGCAAAAGCAAGGTGTGGGAAGTATTTCCTCTTTATGGGCCAGCCAGGTGTGGCTGGCATTTTACCTATTCCTGTATTACTAACGTCATTCAGATTCAGGTCAAAGGGCAGGCTTACCAGACTCCCATGATCCTGGGATCCAGGACCAGGGGATGGTTGATTATGTCCATTTGGGCTGGATAACCCTGGATACCTAGTACCCATGGGCACCATAAGTCCTGGGTCTAAAACAAAAATCCAAAGCCTGACAATTGGGTTCTACTTTGAAATCTAGACTCTCCTAAACCATCCAAACTAAGGACTCTTCTCAGACAAGGTGATAACATTCAAGGAGACCAGACTTCAAGGTCAAATACTTAGTCTAGAACTCTGGATTTGCCCACTTATTTACCTGCGCCTTTATCTAGTACTGAAATCTCTAGCACGTGGGAAATAGCAGCTAACACTTAGGCTACAAGGAGCCAGGCGTTGTTCTCAGCGTTTTTATGAAAACTCGTTTAGGCTTCAAAACAACCTAAAGAGGTGAGTAGGTGAGTACTGTTATCATCATCTTCTTTTACAGACGAGGCACAGAGGCACAGAGAGGGGAAGGAAATTGCCAGAGGTCACCGGCTAATAGGCAACAGTGCCTTGATTCCACAGCAGGTAGTCCGGCTCTGGAACCCATGTGCTTAACCGCTATGTGGTAGAGACGTTCCCAGAGGGCCCACACTGTGTCAGGGGTTAGAGATGTCATGGAGAGCAGACACAGACGCAGCCCCCAGTCCCCATCCCTGTCAGCTTGACACTTAGGAGGCTCCCGAGTCAACTTGAAAGGGCCTTTCTATCAAGCCTAGAAACTACCCTTGCCCTTCATCCTTTACTCGAGGAAAGACAGGCATTTCCTAGGTGAAGGTGACAGTCATGGTCATCCAGCCAGGTCAGTAAAAGGAAGTGCGCCTTCAGAAGTGCACTGGCTTCCACGGGATCCTTACCTGCCCCGGGCACAAGAGCAAACCTTCCACAACTACACTCAGGTTCCGTCAGGAAAGAGCGTTCAACCAGGTAGGCAGGCGTGTGCCTCTCTCCGCTCCTTTGCACACTGAGGGGTGGCAGAGCCAGGTGAGGGGGCTGAGTCACGTCCAGCAGGCAAGGCCACAGAGCCCTTCCCTGAAGAAAGTGGCCCTGACCTAGACAGCCAGGTGATGAAACCATTTCCTCTACCAGAGAGGCCCGACCACATGGCTGCAGGGCCTGGCAAGGCCACAGGCTTTGTTCTCCAAGGCCGCTCCCTACCGGATGTGATAATGTGCACTGTGGACTTGAGACACTTAACAATTATTTCTTCAATGGAGACGAGGTGTAGATAATTACCGTTGCCCACAGTTATTGAGCTCTTAGCGTGCCTTATGTGGCTGATATGGATTCATTTATTTAATCCTTAAAACAACTCTATGAAGTAGGTTCTGTTATTATCTCCACTTGCTGGATGAAAAATGGAGGCTCAGAGAAGTTAGCTTCTCCAAGTCTCGACGGGCGATAACTGAGATTCATACCCAGGAATGGCTGACTTCCAAGAGTGTGCTCTCTTAACTATCTAAAGCAAAGTGAGGACCCGTCCTCTGAATCAGTGGGGACACGGGGACAGGAAGAAGTCTTGAGACATTTCCATATTGGACTGGGGGGGTTCAAGGCCCCCAAATCCAGTTTACTGGGGATCCTTGGGTCGTCCAGAAGTGTGATCTGATGTTGGCCCCCAGATTCTGACTGGCCACTGTAGAGCAACATGGGCCAGAGGTGGTTCCAATAATTCCCTCAGGCTAACTAGATCCCATATAAAAGCCTAAAACTGGGCTGGAACCTTGCTGACTCTCCAAGCATAGAGCAGGATGGAGGCAGAGACTACCTAAGTACAAAACTGTGAGTGTCATATTTCTGGGTATTTGCGCAGACAGGGCTTGGGTTCTGTGCTATGACTGGAAGTGAGACTTGTCCATCTGGGCTTGGGATCTGTGCTGTGACTAGGATGGCATCATACAAGGCCAAAGCCAAAACCCTCCAGGCACCTTTCTATTCCTGGCCCTTTTATAGCACCTCATTTCCCTCCACCTCCTCCCAATAACACGTAAACACACCTTGGTATTATTTAATAACACCGGCCCTGGAGCCAGACTCCTTGGGTTTTAATCCTAGCTCTGCCACTTACTTGCAAAGTATTTATCTTCCAAATTGTCTTAGCTTCCTGTACCTCAGTTTCCTTGTCTGAAAACGGGGATGACAATAGTCCCTTCCTCAACAGCGCTGTTAAGAGGTCAAAAAGATAATGCATGGGATGGGTATGGTAAATGCTCAATACATGTTAGGCATTGTTATTGTTGCAGTAGTTTCTTCCCTCTTTGTGTCCTTTTTTCTCTGGATATGAGAAAATCTTGTTGACAACTGGCTGTAAGCTATCTCCAACTGGGTTACTGTTTGCATTCCTCCTCTCATATCCTCTTGACTGTCAATCCTTATGTAGTCCTTCCTGAAGAGATTCAGGAGTGGGTGCTCCTAGAATGGGGAAGAAATCCCATTAGATTAGGTCAGGGATCTTTGGGTAATTCCTTAAAGCCAATTTTCTTGACGATTTTAATGGGTCCACTTGGGAAGGCGGCCAAAGCTATTAATTTGTAACAGCTGCTGAGAAATCACTGTCAACACCTCGGTATAGATCCTCTCTGTGGGGCACAGGAGTTAGGTCGAAAGTCATGAAAGCTAAAATAATTAATGAGCAACAGCAATGTAGAGGATCGCTAAATCCTATTTGTGAGCTAAAATGCTAACGATTTAATTAATTTAATTCAATCGTAAATTAAAGGGCAAAACAAATAGCCCTTTAATAAAAACACCCCCCCCCCTTGGCTGAGTCCCCCCGGAGACTCTCACCTCCTCTTCTTAGACTATCATCTCAGTCTGATGACAAACCATGTCTTAATGGATTTAACTTCTGTTTGACTTCTAACCTAAGAGCAGTACAAACCCACGTGCCTGCTAAATATAAGCTGATGATGACACGGGCCTAGGATAGAAAGTGAGCGACCCAGTGGGTGAGTTAATGCCACAAAGGAGAGTCAGGGTGAGGGGGTACCTTAGCTCACATCTGAACAAAGGAGTGTATTTCCTGTGAAGTCTGATGAGAAAATGAAAAAAAAAAAGGTGTGGTTTGACTCCATCACACAAAGTTACAGCAGGTCTTGCCCTGGCGTAGAACTTTAAAGACCTGAGCAGCACATTTGTGGTTTGGTGGCTTTATCCGATTCTGGGGCTGATGCCTGCTGCTTTTAGTTCATGGCTGTAGAGTTTCCAGTCCCCTTTGGGGCTCTTACGTTATGGTTTCAGGTTGGCCACATATCTGTCTCCACTATTCAGATGGAACAGCCCCAAGGTCCCCCCCCGCCCCACAAAGAGACCAAGTTTACAACAGGGGCCTCCCATGTGCCAGAGCCTGCTTTATCTGCCTCATTTCACTCATGATGCCCCCTTCCCAGGTTAGGAAACTGAGGCTTCATACAAGTTAAATAATCGATCCAGGATCATACAAGTAGAAAGGTGTCAAGCCTGGATTCACACCTGAGACCATAGGATGTGACTGCGCAGATCGCATGCTTACCCACCAAATTATACGGCATCACCGTATTCTTTCCCCATCTACACCATGGCTTGTGCTGTGCGTTGCCCTTTTCTTCTGCACACCTACGGAGGGTGTCCTGGCCATTCGGCAATTTTTCATCCCTCAAAGACCTTCTTTAATGTTCTGCTGTCCCACCCATTCCAGCCCAAGGAAGTCTCTCCACCCTCTGAACTTTTTTCTGAACTCCACCCTCTGAACTTCGGGCTCTGAAACACACATGATCCTGTGTGATTCTTCAAGTGTCGTATTGCACAGGCTCTGTCTCCCAACTAAATTACAAGCCTCCAAAAGTCGGGATCACTGCAGTCCCCCCAGCACCCAGCCTAAGATCTGTGGACACAGTAGACACTCACTAGGTGTCTGAACAAAATGAAAGAAAACTCAAGATAAATATTCCAAATGGTGCCTCTGCACAGAGATCATTTTCGGCAAGCGAGAGTCATTTGGAGCCCAGCTGCTTTCATCTATCAATCTTTTCCAGAGTGCCTGGCCAATACATAGGTGACGAATAAATATTCGAGAATAAAACAAGGAATGAAACTCCAGCTCCCTCACCTGTGGCGTGACTTGGGCAAATTATCGAAAATCCTCCAAATCTCCGTTTCCTTCTGGAAAATATGGGGGACATTCTTGGAGCGTTTATGTGAGATCAGAGCCATGTGAGGCATGCCCACTCACTCACAGCCCTTGGCACACTACAGCTCCTGTGATCACATTACCACCATTACTGTTTTCTAAACCTTCCACGGGAAATGGCTCCAGCCACTCAAAGGTAAAGGACTTGGGTCACTAGTCTACCAAGGGTGCCGTGGAAAGTTGCTGCAGGCGATGATCAAAACAATCCCAAGCAACCACACGATCCACAGTCTTCTGGCATATTGCTATTTACCAGGTCTCGGGGGTTACGTTTTGTTTTTGCTTGTGGCCAAATCGGAACCCCCATGGTGTCTTCCTATGGAACTCGGCGTACCTTTACTGCGACGGGGGAGGGGGGTGCTTTTCCTTTCTTTATTGAGAAAAGGAAACAGGAAATCGAATGTAAAACCCTCCGACGGTTAGTGTCACACCGAAAGTTGTGAATTTAACCACACCCCCGCCAGGAAATGAAAGTACAGTTCTCACAGTGATGTTCCCTCTCCTTTCGAGGCCCACACGGTGTTTTTCAGATTTTAGTTAGATAGTGTAGATCAAAGGGCTGAACTTGGGCATGGGTTGTCACTGGGTATTTGTTGATTTGCGCATAGATTAGCACACAGATTTGAAATTGCACAAGTGGAGAAGGGACTTTCACTGGCTCTGTGACAATATGGCTCCTAGCAGACGTCACAACCTGACGGGTCCACAGACTAGATTCTGACCCACAGACATATTTTTCTGTTCCAGCCCACAGTCTGGATTTACAGCCTCCCTAGGAGGAAGACGGTGATAGGGGGTGACAGCCGCCCCCTTTAGGTCTAGGGCACTCGTTTCTTTTTTTTTTTTTTTTTTTTTTTTTTTTTTTTTTTTTTTTTTTGGGACTGAGAGGGACAGAGCATGAACGGGGGAGGGGCAGAGAGAGAGAAGGAGACACAGAATCGGAAACAGGCTCCAGGCTCTGAGCCATCAGCCCAGAGCCCGATGCGGGGCTCGAACTCACGGACCGCGAGATCGTGACCTGGCTGAAGTGGGACGCTTAACCGACTGCGCCACCCAGGCGCCCCATAGGGCACTCGTTTCTGATTTGGTGAATCAGCCACTGCACTGATCTGCCTTCCCTGCCCTGCCTGCCCTGGGGGGCGTTTGAAATTCCAGGCTTCTGTCCAATGTCTAAAAGACAGTCACAAAGCTGCCACTCCCACGGAGACAGGTGTAGGTTTCTGACACCTGAACTTCTCCAGTATATGCAAGCCTTTCCTTCTCACCTGCTCCTCCCTGCACAGGCCTCCTGATCACTAGTCCCTGCTACTCCCGATATAGACAGTTGTTCATAATCTGCCCTAGCCTGGGCAAGTTTGCCATTTCTTCGCTTTACACAAGGGTAAGTGTGGATGGGAGGGATACCTACTAGGAAATTCTGGAGGAGCAAGTGAGTTGAGGAGCTATGGCCCCATCAGATCTTCCTCTGAACTGCACAGTTTCCTTAGTTGATGGCATAGACCTCTTGTTTTGCCACCCAACATTCATTCTTGCTTCTACCCGCCACCCCAGGGATCACCCCTTCCCGCTCTCAATCCCCGTGTTCTCTGTGGAGTTGACCCTCTCCCTCGAGAGCTGGGTCCTAGAGCTCCTAGATGAAGCCTTGCCTGACAGAGGATCGCCCCTCAGACTTTCCGGTTCCATGAGTGGCTCGCTAGAAACTAGCCCCTAAACCTTTCCATGTATGTATTCTTTGTATTCAAACCACCGTAGGTTCGGGCTACACATTCTTTTCACAATTGTCTGTCTTTACGACCGTCACTCCATGTCACTCCCCTGATAAGAACTTCAAGCCCTCAGAACTGCTGGGAAAACACTTCTGGACGTGGGTGACTTTTAGAGGTGTCGGCCCATTGAGGTGTTGGGTTGCCCCCAAGGTCTCCGGCAAACAGGAATTACCCCCACATCTGAGGGGGTAGCGAATAGACAACAGGTGACCGTTAGCCTTTAGGATACTGTCGTGCTTTTAACCTGTTGGCCACTGACTGAGAGACGTCCAGGCGTTACATGCTCCTTGAGGGTGAAGGACTATGCCTTAGTCTCAGTTTTATTTCCAGAGCCTAGTCGGTGTGCCTGGTATAGAATAAGTGCTCAATAATCATATATTGAGTAAATAAAGGGATCACTTGCTGAATACTCTGGGTCAGGGCATCAAGAAATAAGACTGACTCTGAGTCTTCTGTGGAGTTGCTGCTAAGCCCTGAGAAACATGACTGACCCGGATCCATAAGCATTTATTAATGATGAGGTCATGCTGACGTTCGTACAGGATTTCCACATAGTGTCATTCTTATGCATTGAGGTAAAACGCACACCTCGTATGCCATCATCAGACAGTTTGAAGAGGGCACACGCTGGTACAGAAGAGTGGTTACAAGTCTGGGAGCCGGAGTCAGGCTGCCTAGGTCTAAATCTTGTCTCTTCCATTTACTAGCAGTGTGGTCTTGGGCACGTACCTAATCTCTCTGTGGCCTCTTTTCCCCATCTGTAAAATTTGGGTAGTAAGGATACCCATCATGGGGGCTCCCGGTGGCTCAGTCGGTTAAGCGGCCGACTGCAGCTCAGGTCATGATCTCACGGGTCATGAGTTCAAGCCCCGCGTCGGGCTCTTTGCTGACAGCACAGAGCCTGGAGCCTGCTTCAGATTCTGTGTCTCCCTCTCTTTCTGCATCTTTCCCACTCATGCTGTCTCCCTCACCTCTCTCTCAAGAATAAACAAACATTTTTTAAAAAGATTTTATTTTTAAGTAATCTCTACACCCAACATGGGGCTCAAACTTACAACCCTGAGATTGAGAATCGTATGCTCTATGGACTCAGCCAGCCAGGCACCCCACTCCCGTTATGTGACTTTTCATATTTTTTTCAGTTGTTTAAAAATGTTTAAGTAACCTCTACATCCAACGTAGCTGGAACTCACAACCCTGAGATCCAGAGTCTCATGCACTCCCAACTAAGCCAGCCAGGCACCCCTCATGTGACTTTTAAAAAGAAACCAAAATAAATTCCAAGTATGAGATCTTCTACAATTTCTCACCCATCATGCCCCATAAACCTGAATGCACTGCTGATTTTGAAATATCTTATATACTGAGCACAGAATATCGTGTTGTAACTTGTTCTGATCCCTGGAAGGTGTTCTAATTCATTATCAGTTTCTTGGCAGGGAAAACACATGCCTTTCCCAGTGATGGTAATAGTACCTACTACAGATAATCTCCTTACTACCCACCCACGGTGTAAACTGAGTCCCCTCTCCTCCTCGTCATCAACTGCAAAATCTTCTCCCCCTTCCCCTCCGTGGCCCAGTGTCATCTCATTTAGAGGGAGCACCTTTAACCCCTGCAGCTGTCCTAAAATTGTGGAACTGCCAACAGATGGCCTTTCCTTTCTGTTCCCCCAGGCTCCCATTCAGGCAGGCTCTCTGCCGCCCCTCTCTGTCACAGCAGGGTGAGTGTCTGTCAGGATTGAGGGGCCTAAAAAAGGCACTGTTTAAAATTCTGCTTTCCCAGGGACGCCTGGGTGGCGCAGTCGGTTAAGCGTCCGACTTCAGCCAGGTCACGATCTCGTGGTCCGGGAGTTCGAGCCCCGCGTCGGGCTCTGGGCTGATGGCTCGGAGCCTGGAGCCTGTTTCCGATTCTGTGTCTCCCTCTCTCTCTGCCCCTCCCCCGTTCATGCTCTGTCTCTCTCTGTCCCAAAATAAATAAACGTTGAAAAAAAAAATTGTTAAAATTCTGCTTTCCCAGAAAATGCCAGTTATGTTGTCACCTCCCCCACAGCCAGTTTATTCCTGGGTTAATAGCATTATCATTCTAATATCACGGGACAATTCTGAGAACGGGGACAAAGGACTCAGGACAACGCATGTGCACGCACACACACACACACACACACGCACACACACAGAGTCGTCTTTGGAAGATCAGTAGGTAGCTTCCAACACGGAATTAAATGAAAATATTTGGGGCAGCGATGATGCCTTGAGAGCACAGAAAAAGTAGGCTCTAATAAAGCCCAATAAATGAAAATGTGAGTATTAAGACGGATGAATTAAGCGGCGATGAACAGTATTTCCTGTATGAGAGGTGTTTCAGGGATTTAATGAAAAGGCCGCCCTCACAGCATTTGAAATCTGATTTATAGTATGAGGCCTCTTCTACTGCTGTCTCCGTTTCTTCAGAAATATCTAAGTGCCCGCTACCAGCAGAACTGCTGAGCGAAATGCCCTGGCCCGAGCTGGCCTGGCCTAATTCGGCCAAGTGTGAGGCGCTCAGCATGCTGGCTTCTGTCCTGTGCCCGAGGCCAGACTCTCCAGAGCGCGGCCTGGTAGAAGGAGCAGCTGGCCCGGTGGGCTGGAGCTGTAGATCCTGAGGGTCGTGCTAGAATCACCGCTGCCTCGGCGGTTCGTGGTGTGACCACGGGGCGCGCGTGGGTGGAGGCAGGACACTGAGGTCCAAATGCAAGTTGCGCCCCCCTCCCACCACAGATGCGCGGTAGGGCGGTGGGGCGGAGCGCAGAAAAGGCAGACAGGAGCAGACTGTGGGGAGGGTGCTGAGAAATGCTAGCGCAGACAGCACGCGAACTGCTCCACCCCGAGCCACAGGCCTATTTGCAAGACGCAGCACTGAGGCCAGACGGGCCCTCTGCCTTCGGCTTCAGAGCCAGACGCCTACAGGCCCACTGGTGCCGTCCGTGGTCGGATCTCCCAGGACCAGATTTCCTTGGAGCCAGATATCCCAGATTTCCCTCTCCTCTTCAACGTCGTTGACATGTCCTACCAACCCTGTCCCTATCCCTACACCTCATGACGTTTGGGGAACTCATAGTTCAGAAATGTGGCTTCTGCTCGGATTCAGTCATTCATTCAGCAGACACTTATTGCAGGCTGAGCAGCGGGCCGGGTCAGGAGCTGTCCAGTCCTCGTCTTCTAGAAGCCCATGGTCCGGGCAGGACAGACTGCAAGGCACTTAAGCACTCTGGCCGAGGGAAGCAAAGATGCCAGAGGAGAGCCTGGTGTCTGATCCAGGCGTGGAGGGGTTAACACAACTTCCTGGAGAAGGTGCTGCCTGATTTGAGGCCTGAAAGAAGCTCAGGGGGCGGAGAAAAGGTCTGGAAATGCATTCCAGGTAGATGGAACAGTCCATGCAAACCCGTGGTAGACAAGAGAGTTTAGCACATGTAGGGGATTGCAAGCAGCCGAAGAAGGTTTAAGGTGTCAGGGGGTGGGATGAAGCGGGTGAGAGGAGACCCCCTTCAGGGAGGGTTGAAAGGGTTGTTATCTGACCTAAGCCAGAGAGATACGCAGGCCCCAGCTCATGGAAAGCGTATGTGGTTTCTCTGGAGAGAAAAACGAAGAGCCTTTGAAGAGATTTACACAGTGAGGTGAGCAGATTTGGGTTTTAGAAAGGCCACTTTGACCGTGGGGGGTTGGGGCAGGTAGGAGAGGATGGGGAGCAGTGAGGACACCATCAAGGAGCCAGAGGAGTGAGTTTCTGCCCCCAGCCGGGAGCAGAGAGGAGGGGCTTAAGTCAATTATTGACACACAGTGATTACTTTACACCTTCCCCTTTCCTAGCTTCATTTCCCCATCAGGCCTCCACCAGCCCCACTCTGATTCTGGTCCGGTTCCCTTTCCTGCTTCCTAAGCCACTCCCTTCACCGGAAAGCTCTAAGGTGCAGGTCCCATGTAGCAGGCTGGTCTACGTGAAAAGTTCCTGAGCTGCTTCTCCTCAAAACCCCTTAGAAGTGCTTTGGCCAGTGCAAGAGAAGGGTCTTCAACACCTTTCAAAAGCAGCTGAGAAACAGTGCCATGGTCAAGTTACTAGCAACGGGAGCCCCACCTGCTATGGTAACTGCCAGTGACGGGAAAGCCCAAATGAGAACCATGGTCTCACATTCTGTCAGGCTCCAAGAGCCGAGCTGCCAAATAAATCTTCACGCCCTTGGGTAATGCCTTACGAGCTCCATCATGTCAGCCAGAATATACCCTGGAGATTATATATGGGAAACACGTAGCTCACCAAGAACAGAACATCTCCTTTCCCTGGCTTGTATCGGGGGACGGGATAAACACCTGTGTGATAAGGTCATCGAGCTCTGTTAGGCTTATCCTGGGTGAATAATTTATATCTTGGGAAACTTGGCTCTTTCAAATTCATAGACTAATAAGCTATATTATTTTACGATTTTGTTGTCTATTCCTTATCAAAATTGACATATCTAAAAATGTTTTTTAAGTTTACTTATCCATTCTGAGAGGGGGTGGGGCAGAGAGAGAGAGAGAGAGAGAGAAAATCTCAAGCAGGCTCCACACTGTCAGTGAGGAGCCCAACACGGGGCTCCATCCCACAGCCGAGAGATCATGACTTAAGCCAAAATCGAGAGCCAGACACTTAACCGATGGAGCCACCCAGATGGCCCTAAAAATATTTATTAAGGTTCAATACTGGGAAGTACAAGGATAAATTAGATGTCACACGTCGCTAACATTTGCAAGCACCTGTCTTTACACAGTGGCCGCAATACTAGCACAAGAAGGGTTTTTGGATCTATACGGACATTTTTCCAGGTAAAATCTGCCCCCAAAGATGTGGGAAATACCATATCCTGCCATCAACCCATCCGCAAATGCACGCTTTCACATTTGTGCGTCCTGCTGCCACCGCTAATTCCTGCCATTCAGAGGCAGAGCTGTTTGTGTATAATTTATGAAACTCTTGGGCTCCTTCCAAATGAAAAAGAGTTACTGAAATAGAAGTTCGTCTTATCACCATGCCAACCGCGGGCCCATAACATCATCTCACAAACGTGCTCCGTCCTAAAGCCCAAAGCGCACGCACTCACGTTCCTCCATCAGAAAGAGCTTTCCATTTCCTTCAGAAACAAACCTCCTCGTACACAGTCCCCCAGCTCCCGGTTGTATCTGCAGGCCTCCTCCCCGCAGTGAGCTGGCAGGAGAGTGCACACACATACACACACACACACACACACACACGCACACACTCTGCCAGCACACACCTCCCTCCTCATTCCCCAAGAGCCCCGGGGGTGTGTGTGTGAATGTCTGAACTGATGACATATTGTGACAGAAGGAGCAAGAGTGAGGCACAGCCACAAAGCAATGCAGGTCACAGCAATAGGCTTTATATAACCCAGAGCCAGGGAGAGACCCAAAATAGCAGCCTCCCTGCTGCTCGGTTAGTCTCCTCCATCAACCGGGGACAAAATTAGAGCGGGCACTGACGCGCACCTGCGTCTGCAGTGGGACTCCAGGGAGACAGTGAGAAGCCAGCTCGACTCTCTGCCATCGGCCACGCACACTGCCAGATCCTTCAGGCCCCATCTGTCACCAGACAGAGGGGGGTGTGTGCGTGTGTGCGCGCGCGCGTGTGTGGTGTGTGTACTCGGGCCGTACGTGCGCGCCACGTGGAGCCCTGCTCTGAGAACATTTCAGAGGAATGGCCAGGAGCTGGTGCAAGGAGCTTGGCTGTATGGGGCTTTGAGAAGGATGTTCCAGGCCTCTGGGGGGGCGGGGGTTGGGGGGGGAGTCAGTTTCCACACCCTCTTGTCCTTCGCAGTTCCTCTCCACTTCCTTCCACACCACCTCTCTCTGGCCTATGTGGGGTCAAGGTTGGCTGAGGTCAAGGATAGCCACCCTCCCCCGCCCTTTAGCACCCCATTCTGCAAAACAAACAAACAACAACAAAAACGAAACCCCACGGTGTCTATTGAAGTTCAACCAAATACGGAGGTCAAAAGTTGGGCCAAGAAGTCAAGACAAGGGGACGAGGGTGGATGAATTTGGCTGACTATTCTGAAGGCCTCCTCAAGGCCTTGGCCTCATGTGGAAGCCGTAATCCCTGCTCACAGGTGTGACGGGCAGAAATGCTGGCCAGCTGAGGCAGCTGGCTGATTTGGTTTCTCTTTCTGCTTGAGGAAAGGCAGGGCGAAAGATTTTGTCGTCCCCCTCCCCCCCCAGAATGTATACTTATAGGTTTGTCATTTTGATCGCTGAGGACCACATATAAATTCCAAAGGAGGAAATGCAGACGACCCTCGGAACCAGAGACCGGAGAAATTACAAGAATAGTACGGAAGAATAATACAGAATCAAACAGGGTTGTCTTTTTTTTTTTTTTCAACGTTTATTTATTTTTGGGACAGAGAGAGACAGAGCATGAATGGGGGAGGGGCAGAGAGAGAGAGAGAGACACAGAATCGGAAACAGGCTCCAGGCTCTGAGCCGTCAGCCCAGAGCCCGACGCGGGGCTCGAACTCCCGGACCGCGAGATCGTGACCTGGTTGAAGTCGGACGCTTAACCGACTGCGCCACCCAGGTGCCCCTCTTTCTTTTTTTTTTTTTTTTTTG
>NW_024412396.1:49350192-49455233 GCF_014898765.1 Herpailurus yagouaroundi | reverse complement strand
CTTTCTTTTTTTTTTTTTTTTTTGAAGAAAGTCATCATCTTACCCTATTACCTCTGAAATTCTGCTAAGCATATGCACATCCACTCCTGGGGAGTAGGGGTGTTTCTGACCTTTGAGCTGTCTTTTTTCAACGTTTATTTATTTTTGGGACAGAGAGAGACAGAGCATGAACGGGGGAGGGGCAGAGAGAGGGAGACACAGAATCGGAAACAGGCTCCAGGCTCTGAGCCATCAGCCCAGAGCCTGACGCGGGGCTCGAACTCACGGACTGCGAGATTGTGACCTGGCTGAAGTCAGACGCTTAACCGACTGCGCCACCCAGGCGCCCCTGAGCTGTCTTTTAAGTAAATACTTCGGAGAGAGGTAACATATTAAACCACTTCACACTGAGGGATCAGAGATGTATCAGATTCTTTTCCTTTTAAGGTAACCTGAATATATCCTGGAGCTCTCAGGTGGCCCAGGATCTGCACAGTATCATCTCCCAAAACAAAACCACTTGTACGCGGGAGAAATAATCTAAACTGCTTTAAAACCAGCTTTAGGGGACCCTGGGTGGCTCAGTTGGTTAAGTGGCCAACTTGGGCTCAGGTCATGATCTCACGGTTTCGTGGGTTCGAGCCCCGCATCAGGCTCTGCGCAGAGAGTGCCGCCTGCTTGGGATTTTTGTTCTCTGCCCCGCCCCCCCCCCCCCACACTTTTTCTGTCTCTCAAAGTAAATCGATAAACGTAAAAAAACAACTGGTTTTAAAAATGAATTCCCATTTTTATTTAAATATTGAGAAGAGAAAAAAAGATCTGATCGGTAAACCTAGCCGCGTTTCTTTATTTTTTTATTTATTTTTTTTATTTTTTTAACGTTTTATTTTTATTTTTGAGACAGAGAGAGATAGAGCATGAATGGGGGAGGGGCAGAGAGAGAGGGAGACACAGAATCGGAAGCAGGCTCCAGGCTCTGAGCCATCAGCTCAGAGCCCGACGCGGGGCTCGAACTCACAGACCGCGAGATCGTGACCCGGGCTGAAGTCGCACGCTTAACCGACTGAGCCACCCAGGCGCCCCTCTTGATTTTTTTTTTTAAGTTTTTTCTAATGTTTATTTTTGAGAGAGAGAGAGGGAGAAAGCGAGCATGAGTGGGGGAGGGGCAGAGAGAGCCAGAGACAGAGAGTCAGAAGCGGGCTCCAGGCTCCAGGCTCCGAGCCCGATGCGGGGCTCAAACTCACAAGCCTTGAGATCATGACCTGAGCTGAAGCCAGCCGCTTAACTGAGCCACCCAGGAGCCCCAAACCTAGCCACACTTCTGAACCTTCCCACTCTTCTCTCTAGACCTTGTAGCTGCTCTGAGTCCCCTAAAACTTCCAGACACCCAGCCCTCTTGGATTTTTCTCTCCCTCTTCCAACTTCTTCTCAGTTAGCTCTTCATTTTTGTGTAGGCTGCCTAGCATCTCTGGCTTCCTCTAGTTCTCTCCAATATGCTCACTGGTTGCCTTCTCCACACGCGCACACACACACAAAGGAGCATCCAGAAGCTGACTCAGTAAGCAAGACTCTGATCCCCCCTTAGAAGCCTGGGCATAAGGGTTCAGGAAGAGTGTGGATATGCATCTTGTTAGAACAACAGGACTATGAGGCACTGATGGGTGAGGTCAGGGATCCCTGGAGAGAGACCTCCAGGGAAAGGACTTGTTTTTCTGACATTTTTTTGTCTCTAGCCCACCTTGTCTGGTTTCAGGAATTGAGGCCAAGAACCCATTGAAAGAGCATGGTGTTCATGACTTAATAGTCTATTTTTTCTCCACATTGGCCCCCACGCCCCTGCAGTCTATGGCCCCACTAGACAATTCGATTGCCACCAAGCAGATTTCTTCATGCCCTTGTAACTTTATGTATGGTCTTCTGTCTCCGTAATGTTCTTGCCACTCTTCTCTCTCCCCTCCCCAACAGCCTCCCTCCTTGGAGCCCTGGAGTGCTAGAAGCACTTAAATTCATTCTTCAGTACTCAGCATAAAGGTTGTGTGCCCTGGCACTTTCCTCTTCCTTCCCCCTCCCCCACTCTTGGTATGCAGAATTCTAAGATAGCCCCCAAGTTTCCTGCCCTCTGGTGTACATGCCTTGGATACCCTTGAGTGTGGTTTGGGTAGGGTCTGTGAATATGATGTGATATCACCCCCTTGATTTTGGCAGAAGGGATTTTGCAGATGTAAGTAAGGTCCCCAATCAGTGGATTTGGGGGTAATCAAAGGGGGGGTTATCTTGGGTGGGTCTGACCTAATCAGGTGAGCCCTTCAAAAGAGGGGTTGGGACCCTCCCTGAAATCAGAGAGATTCTCCTGCTGGCCTTGAAGAAGTAAGCTGCCATATTGCGAGAGGGCCTATGGAACGGGTCACGTGACAAGGGCTTGAGGCAGCCTGTGGTTGCTGAGGGTATCCCCACCGACAGCTAGAAAGAAAAGAGGGGCTTTAATCATACAGGCACAAGGAACGAGATTCTTCCCACAACCACGTGAGCTTGGAAGAGGACCCAAGCTCCAGAAAGGCAGGCAGCCCAAGAGACACCTTGACTACAGTCTGATGAGAGGATCCAGCTAAGCAGTGCTTGCACTCTTAACACACAGAAACTGTGAGGTAATATATGTTTGCTGTTTAAGCCACTAAGTTTGTGGTAATGTGTTATGTGACAAATGAGGAGAAAGCTAATACCCCTCCTGAGAATGAATTAATCACCCTCTGGGCTCCACTCTTGTTTGTTTGTTTTTTTAATGTTTATTTATTTTTGAGGGAGAGAGAGAGAGAGAGAGAGCACGCATGAGTGGAGGAGGAGCCGAGAGAGAGAGAGAGAGAGAGAGAGAGAGAGAGAGAGAGAGGGAGACACAGAATCCGAAGCAGGCTCCAGGCTCTCAGCCGTCAGCACAGAGCCCAACGCGGGGCTTGAACTCGCGTACCACGAGCTCATGACCTGAGCCGAAGTGGCTCAGCCAACTTAACCGACCAAGCCACCCAGGCACCCCTGGACTCCACTCTTGCCACTATTATAAGCCACCCTCGTCACATGGCATCATAATTAGCCCTGCACAACTGTCACCCCTGTCACCTCTGCAGACCGCGTCTCAGTCCTCTTTGGGCCTGACACCCGGGATCTGGAGGCTGGTAGGGAGCAGTGGTAGGAAACAATACATGCTTGTTAAATTCGCGTCATGCAAAGCCAATCACTTTGATCTCCACTCACCGGATATTTTAAGCAGAGGCAATCTTTTTGACCTCCTGTGTAAGCCTGGCTCAATTCTCCATGACATTTTGTGAGTATATAAAGATTCAATTATTAATGTGATGCATCTCATAATAGCCCCTAAAACAAGCTATTGTTTCAGATCTTCCTACTAGCGTTAGGCTATCATGTTTCTCTTGGATGTTCTGGGAATATCAGATCCCCCGTAACCGCATCTTTAAAATCACATATCATAATGCTAATCCTTAGTGGGCTGTGAGCAGCTGGCCAGCTTACACTTAAATACTCCGGTCTCAACTCTTAGCCAAATTTTGTCTCTCCCAGGGGCCTCTAGGACATCCCCCAAAGCACACCAGAGCACCTCCGCTGAACTGTTGGCCAACAGCCTCTGTATCTCCCGTGAATGGTATCCGTTTCATTGTTGCAAAGACACTTATACGAGCCGGTCCATGTGTCCTGACTTTGGTTTAGAAAATGCAGTCGCGGAAGCCACGTATGGCCATAGAGGCAGGCGACAGGTCTTTGAGGTTGATTTGCCTAATTCCTACCCTGCCCTCATGTACGCATGTGAACACATACACGGACACAGACGTACAGGCATACCCCGCCCCTTCGTACAGGCATACGAAATACCTGTAACAGGGGACACAGTTTCATATTTCTCTCTATGTAAAAAGATCCGTGGAATGAAAGCTCCTGACTGGGACTCTGGATACCCCCAAGGCACACGTTTCCTTTGCCACCATTTTGCAACCCTGGCCAGAATTTCCTTTGGCCTTAGAAAAAAAGAAGGAGGAGTTTCTCACGGATCAGGGAATCCAAACCGAGGACCCTGGGGCAACGGCAGGAGAGAGAGTGAGGGTGGCAAGGCAGGCCTCTCTCTATGCCTTTGCTTCAGACATTCCTGATGTTTACTGGGTATAGACAACCTTACTCTGAGTGGTTCCCTTGCGTGCAAAGGGGGCATGATAATCACTTAGCTCACGGGATTGTTTTAAGGATTACATGAAACAGAAACAATGCATGTAAGATGCACAGCCCAAAGCCCGGTTTACAGAAAGCCATCCAGTGCCCTTTAGCTATTATCATCATTTGGCCCGTAATTAGGCTCCAAGGGGGTCTTTCAGGGTCTCAGACATGGGGTGGCAATTGACCTGCCTCCAGAGTTGCTGGCTGTTCCTCAGATCTTAGGGTCTCTGGAAGGTAAGCAGGTCTTGACAGACACCTCATTACAGCCTGTTCCCCCATCACCTCACCCCCATCCGGGAGTGGCAAGGAAGGCATTTGGCAAGAAACCCAGGAGCGAGACAATACGCAGCATGATGAAACAGGAAGTCTGGTTTCATCAGAAGCCACTCATGGAGAACATCTAACTCAGGCCGCTGATTGGGCGCTGAGCCATCACTCAGCTCAAGCTTCAACAAGAAGCTTTGTCTCAGTGCCCAAAAATTAAAGAACGTGGCCCTTCAGGTTACCAAGAAAATAGATCTGGTTGGAGACTAAGGGCTCATCTGAGAGAGCACAGGCTTTGACCTGGGTTCAATTTTTTTTTTATTAGCATTTATTTATTTTTGGAGAGACAGAGAGAGACAGAGCATGAGCAGGGGAGGTGCGGAGAGAGGGAGACACAGAATCGGAAGCAGGCTCCAGGCTCTGAGCTGTCAGCACAGAGCCTGACGTGGGGCTCGAACCCATGAGCCATGAGATCATGACCCGAGCCGAAGTCGGTCGCTTAACCGACTGAGCCACACAGGTGCCCCTGGGTTCAAATCTTAAGTCACCCCTTTATTATATGACCTTGGGCACATTATACAACCTCTCTGAGCTTCAGCTTCCTTATCTTTGAAAGGGGAAGGTTAATTGAGATAACATGCAAAGAGCCTAGCAGGAGGCCTGGCCCACTCCATAAATGTGCTCGCCCTCCCACTTCCCCTCCCAGGTGTCTGGGACACCCCTCCACCCCTTCCTTGCTCCTGGCTGAAGACAGTTGACCACTTCTTGCTACCTGGGATGGCGTCGGTTCTTTATTATTTGCTATGGCTACACATCTGGCCTTATCACCAGCTATTGACTTCAAGACCCGGCTGCTGCCAGGTGGCTTCTCCTGACGCAGTTGGACAATGATGAAGGGTTGGGCCAGGTCGCATGGTGACACCAGGACTGAGGTGAACAAGTTTCTGCTTGATATTCCAAACTTAGGGGAAGGAATGACTTTAAAAATGTACACGTATGCTTGTGCGTGTAATGCACACCCCCTCGGTAAGCACAAGGTGCCCAGACACCATCCTCTTTCTAAATGCCCTGCCTGGTCCTCCCTCTGCCATTTTCGTGCTTTCCATGCTTCTCTTCGGGATTCTCCGTGGCTTCCTCTTCCCCGGGCACTCCTAAGTGTTGCAGTTCCCGGGGCTCCACCCCCGGCCATCTTCTCCTCGTCCTCCATATGCTCCCAGGGGGCTCATGCCCAGGGCCATCACCCCCAACAATTCATACTTGATCGCCTAATCCATTCGTCCCATTCCCACTCCTTTTCTGACCACAGATTTGGACGTGCGGCTGCCTCTGGAACATCTCCACCCGTGGTTCCACCGCCCTTCAGGCTCAATCCCCTCAACACTCACCTAATTCTCCTAGATTTTGCGCCCCAGTAAATGGCACTCCATGCAAAGCCAGAAGCCTAAGCAAACCTCCAATTACAGTCCCCAACCTCTGTCAATTCAATGTCCCTACTCACTCTTGACTGGATCCTCTCCTTTCCACCTCCATCCTGCAGGCTGTTGTCCTTGGTCTCCCGCTTCCCCTCCAATACTCCAACCACTGCCTGAACAGGCTCTGCCTCCCCGCTTCATTCTCTATAATCGTTCCTAGAGAGACCTTTCTAAAATGCAGATCTCCTCTTGAAATCCCTCAAGCTCTCTTTGTCAGTCAGGGCCCTGCCAGGGAACTGAAATCACACCAGCTATTTTTTTTTAATGTTTATTTATTTTTCACACACACACACACACACACACACACACACACACAGAGAGAAAGAGAGGCAGAGCCAGAGGGAGACAGGGAATCCCAAGCAAGCTCTGCGCTGGCAGCTCGGAGCCCGACGCAGGACTCGAACCTGACCTGATCTGAAATCAAGAGTCAGACATTTAACTGAGCCACCCAGCTGCCCCCACAGGGACGATTCTAACAGAGCTCAGTTAAGATTTCAGATTAATTTTTCAGATCAATTGTTGATGAAGTCTAAAGTTATCAAGGAGGACACTGAAAACACAGAAAAATCTGAAGTATCACGGGAACGACCCCCACCACCCCCAGGGCTGACAGAACAAAGGGGAGAGGTTGGGATAACTTATGCTATTACTGTTAATGCTATTAATGCTATTAATGTTGAGAAACAAATGGGTTTGACATGCAAACCCTCCCTGTGCCTCCCACTTATCTCCCTGGCCTCCCCTCGGGAGTCAGACTTCCAGACTTTTCTACCTGTGCTGTGACCACCTGACATGGAATGCTACTCTCCAATCTTTTCTGGTAATTCATCCCTCAAGAGAGGCTCAAGGAGGCTTTGTATCTCTTTGAGAGCCTTTCCTGACCACGTCCCCTGCTTCAGGGAGGTCCAGCGGCCCCCTTTCTTCTTCTTTTTTTTTTTTTTAATCTTTATTTATTTTGAGAGAGAGACAGAGTGTGAGCAGGGGAGGAACTGAGGGGAGGGAGACACAGAATCAGAAACAGGCTCCAGGCCCTGAGCTGTCAGCAGAGAGCCCGACGCAGGGCTCGAACTCACGAACCGTGAGTTCGTGACCTGAGCCGAAGTCGGAGGCTTAACCGACTGAGCCACCCAGGCGCCCCCAGCGGCCCCTTTTCTTAAGAATTTTCATAACATCCTGGTCATGTCACAGTCGTATCACACTGGGTTCTCATTGTCATGTTGGCCATCTAAGAGCTCTGTAGGGCAGGACAGGGGCAGTCCCTTTGTCCTCTTTGCATCCTCAGCTTTCAATGCAATGCCTGGCACATAGTATGTGCTTAATACATTGTTGAGCGTTAAAATCAGACCCCCTTCGCCTCTCACATATATAATAATGTCCTGCCTGCTTTCCCCATCATATCCATCCTTGCTTAGGGCAGCTCTGATCGTATCTGTCCAAGGATCAAAAAGATCTTCGGTGGCTCCCCATTGTCTGAGGAATAAAGTCCAAACTCCTTAGCCTGCTGCCTGGTGCTTGTCTCTGACCTTCCTATCTAGCCTTATTGCCTGCTACACCTCTGCACAATACCATGTGCCCCTCCCATGCCAGGCCACCCACTATTTCCTCAATACCTTGAACTCTTCTCCCTCTGGATCAGAGTTCACCATGCTCCCTTCACTAGGAACGCCTTGGGGGGCTACCCTTCCTACCCGGTTGCGATGCTCCCCAACTCCAAAGCCTAGTTCATTGGTCACCCACTTCCAGAAACCTCCCTCCGCACTCCTTCAGCGGTGGGGGATGGAGTCCCAAATGTATAATAGGACCTTCATGTCATTGTGGGGTCTGGGTCCTGCTCACTGGTCTAGCCTTCTCTCTTTCCACTTTCCTCCTCGCTCTGTCTGCCCTGGAATGCTAGTCTTCTCTGGGTCCTGGGATGCAGGAACTGAGCCACTGAGCCATTGTGCAAGCTGTTCCCTCTGCCTGGGTGGCCGTCCCTGTCTGCCCTTCACCTCCCTCTCTTTCCTGAACGCCAGACCAATTGAGTGCTCTTTCTTACACACTCTCTCAGCACCCTGTGTTTGTCCTTCTTCCTCAGCTACCGTCCCTGTGTCTATAGGCTAGATCGTACGTTGCACGGAAGCAGGCCCTGTGTGTGCCATTATACCCGTGGCACTTCGCACAGTCCCTGACACACACTAGATGCTCAATCAGTGTGATAAATGCTGATTCATTAACAGTCCCCCTCATTTATAGCGTTCCTCACTAGCCTGCAGCAAAGCAGTTATGGTGTATCTCGATTACCAGTTGGCATACCTCTCCCCATCCTGGTGATAATCTTTTTTTTTTTTCTTTTAATGTTTATTTTTGAGAGAAAGAAAAAGAGAGACAGAGCGTGGGCAGGGAAGAGGCAGAGAGAGAGAGGGAGAATCTGAAGCAAGAGCCAAGCTCTGAGCTGTCAGCACAGAGCCCAACGCCGGTCTCGAACCCACAAATTGTGAGATCATGACCTGAGCCGAAGTCGGATGCTTAACCGACTGAGCCACGTAGGCGCCCCAGGAGATTTTTTTTTTTTAAGAAACTTTTTATTTTGGACATTTCCCAAGATACACAAAAATCAAGCGAAGAGCAGAATAAAGCCCCCTTTCCCCATCATGCTACCTTTACAGGCATCGACATTTGATCAGCCTTGTTTTATATACTCTCCCTTCTTTTTTCTCTAGATTATTTTAAAGCACATCTCAGACATCACAAGTCAAACACTTCTTGAGGGTTGATGCGTCTTGTTCATTTTCACTTTTCACATAGCCCACAGCTCAGCAGCTGGTCCTTAACAGATGATAAGTGCACATTAAATTCATGAACTAGGAAAAAAACGTCATTCATTCATTCATTCATTTGCTAACTTATTCAACAAAGACTTCTTGAGCAACCACTATATGCCAGGCACTGTTGCCATTGGGGACAGATCCTAGTGGGAGGATGCAGGGAGTGAATGAATGAATGAATGAATGATGGCATTTTTAAAGTGACTCATAGTGCTAAGTACTATGCAGATCATTAAGACAGGACGCCAAGAGCCCCCCCCCCCCAAAAAAGACAGGATGATGTGGTCGCAAGTGATTGAGTGGCTACTTGGAACAGGTGGTTAGGGAGAACCTCTCTGGGGAGGTGTCTTTCAACAGAGTCCTGAATGGCAAGAAGGAAGCAACGTGAGGATTGAGGGGAGAAATTACACCAGAAGTAAACAGCAGGAACTGCAGGGTCTCGGGGCAGAGCGGTCTCACAGTTGGGGGAACAGAGACAAGTGTGGCTGGAGCAAGGAGGTCGGGAGAAGTGGCCAGAACGGAGGTCTAAGGAGCAAGCCGCCCACATCCTGTAGGGATTTATAAGCCAAGGCAAGACGCTTGGGGTCTGTTGCAGGTTCCCTGGGAATCCATTAGAAGCTTTTGAGCAGGGGAGTGTTGTGATCTGTTTAAAAGATCATTCGGGCTGGGGTGTAGAAAACAAACTATAAGAGCAGCAGGCCATAGTTTAGGAGAGAGTAAAGGTGTTTGAGACCAGAGTGGGAGCCGTGGGGACGGGGAGGCGCGGAAGACGCAGGAGAGGCTTGGAGCCAGAGTGGGTATGTCTTGTGGAGGGACCGAACGTGGAGGTGAGGGAAAGAGTCAAGGACGTTTCCTCGATTCCTCGGAGGAGAAAGGTCATCACTCTTTTTTTTTTTTTTTTTTAATTTTTTTTTTTCAACGTTTATTTATTTTTGGGACAGAGAGAGACAGAGCATGAACGGGGGAGGGGCAGAGAGAGAGGGAGACACAGAATCGGAAACAGGCTCCAGGCTCCGAGCCATCAGCCCAGAGCCCGACGCGGGGCTCGAACTCCCGGACCGCGAGATCGTGACCTGGCTGAAGTCGGACGCTCAACCGACTGCGCCACCCAGGCGCCCCAAAAGGTCATCACTCTTACAGAATGAGACCACAGTAGTGTGGCCATAGGTGGGGCCAGCTAGGATCACACAGTTTAATTGTAGGTTTCTGCACCCACCTCTGTTTCCTCTTTTGTTAACTGGGCATGAGGATACCACCTTGAGGGTTTGTTTGTTTTGTTTTGTTTTGTGAAAGTTAAATGAGAAGGTGCGTAAAGGGCTAGCGGTGTCCCGCACTGAGTCAACACACAAGGAAGGTGAGTTCTTACCCACTGCCCCACCCCAAAAACACCCTTCAGCCCGTCAGCCACAGTCTGTCTGAGGATCCATTCTGGGGAGTGGGTGGACTTCCCTCTGTCCTCTGGGAGTGTCAAAATTCCCAGGGAGAACCCATTCACCCACTCACTTGTTGGGTAATTCTTGTACTTTTGGCGGGTCCAAAAGGAAGAGGCTGGGACGGCAGGGAAATTGTGGCCTGAGGGCTAAGGTTTTCTAGGATGAGTGAGACCCAGAACTCCTGAGGTAACTGGGCTTCCCCGTGGAGGGGCAAGAACGCGAGGGAGTGATAAACGAGGGAGACGCTATTTCTCTGTCCCACGTGGGACACAAGGATGCAGGAACCCAGGGACCCTCAGCTCTTAGCAAAGTGTTCCTCCCCCACCTAAATGACTCCTGGAGCACAAAGAGCCCCAGGAATTTGATGCCCTTAACCAAGAGCCCAGGAGCAGGGGCCAGGGCATCCAAGAGTTGCTCCTCCCATTATCCTCCTCCCCCAATTTTTAAAAAAATTTTATTTATTTTTGAGAGAGAGACAGAGCACAAGTGGGGGAGGGGGCGGAGACAGAGAGGGAGACACAGAATCCAAAACAAGCTCCAGGCTCTGAGCTGTCAGCACAGAACCCGACGCGGGGCTCGAACCCACAGGCTGTGAGATCATGACCTGAGCCGAAGTTGGACGCCCAAATGACTGAGCCACCCAGGCGCCAACCCCCCCAATTTTTAAAGTTGTGTGTGTGGTGTGCATACATGTATACATGCACATATACATGTATATATCATATCTTATAAGTTCATATATGCGTAGAAACACTAAAAAGATATACACTAAAATGTTAATGGTGAATTTTCTCCACGTGACCGAAGGATGCGTGATCTTTATTTTATTCTTCGTGCCTTTTTGTATTTTCCACAAGGCAATGCTTTCCAACGAGGACAAAATATTATAAAGAACCTCTAAAATATCTGTCTCTCAAAGTGTTCCGAATCTTCCCGAATTCGAATCTGTTTCTGAAACTGTCACCGTAGGGAGCATTCAGGTGACAGAGTAGCGCGCGTGCGCTCACACATTCATTCATTTCATTCGTTCTCGGGTTCGATGGCTATTGGCTATTTGAGTACATTATGGGTGATGGTGCTGAACCCTGTGGTAACACAAGACACATAAGGTGTGGTCCCTGTCCCCAGGAGCTTTTCAAATTCAGATTTTAAAAGCTTAAAGCCGAATACTGCAAGGAAATGAATGAGAGGAATGCAGAGAATAAAAATGTCCTGAGGACCAGCTGACTTCCAGCTGGAGGCTTCAGAGGTAGTTACAGGCAAGAAGCAGGATTGGAAATGGGCCTTAAGTGGTAAGTAGAGCTTGGATAAGTGAGGCGGGTGGAAGAGCATTCCAGGCAAGGTGAATGGCATAAGCAAAGGCACAGAGGCAGGAAAGTATTCGGGGTGTTTGGAAAACAGCAAATAAAGTCTGCTATGTTTCTTGGCTGCCACAGAACAAGTACAGGTTTATTTAATTAATTTATTTATTCATTCATTTATTTTAGTTAATTAATTAATTAATATAAATATATATACATAATTGAAATAAATAACTTATTAGGAAAAACCTGCTAGGGGCGCCTGGGTGGCTCAGTCGGTTAAGCGTCCGACTTTAGCTCAGGTCACGATCTCGCGGTTCGTGAGTTCGAGCCCCGCGTCAGGCTCTGGGCTGATGGCTCAGAGCCTGGAGCCTGCTTCACATTCTGTGTCTCCCTCTCTCTCTGCCCCTCCCCCATTCATGCTCTGTCTCTCTCTGTCTCAAAAATAAATAAAAACTTAAAAGAAAGAAAGAAAGAAAGAACGAACCTGCCAGAGGTAGAGGGTTTCTCATCAAGAGAGAAAACCAAATCACTCAGAATCTGGGGCAGCACTCCGTTACTCTCAAACAGGTGACCAAACAAATCAGCCCCCTGTGCGTACATAGGCTGCACGTCGTTGCTTGGGCACAGAGAAAGGCGTACAAATATATGTACTAGGTGTCGACATTCATTTGGGTGGAGGAGGGCGCAGGCAAGAGAGAAGAGAGGTGGAAAAAGGAAGAAAGAAAATGAATGAAAAGTTTTAGAGAACATAATTGGGAAAAGCATAAGAAAGAATTTCTGCACAAATATGTTTGTGGCAGGCATCCTTTTTTTTTTTTTTTAATTTCTTACAATGTTTATTCATTGTTTTGAGAGAGACACAGAGTGCAAGTCGGGGAGGGGCAGAGAGAGAGAGGGAGACACAGAATCCGAAGCAGGCTGCAGGCTCTGAGCTGTCAGCACAGAACCCAACCCGGGACTTGAACTCATGACCCAAACCGTGAGATCATGACCTGAGCCGAAGTCAGATGCTTAACCCACCGAGCCACCCAGGCGACTCCCAGGCATCCTTTATAATGGCAAAAATGTGAACAACTAAAATATTTGGGTATAGATTTTAGTTGAAATAATTATGGCATATTTGTACCACAGAAAAAGGTTTTAGGGGCGCCTGGGTGGCTCAGTTGGTTAAGCATCAACTCTTGGTTTTAGCTTTAGCTCATGGTTCTTGAGATGGCAAGGGTTCGAGCCCTGCGTCGGGCTCTGTCCTAAGCATGGTGCCTGCTTGAGCTTCTCTCTCTCTCTCTCTCTCTCTCTCTCTCTCTCTTTCTCTGCCCCTCTGCTCGTGCCCTCTGTCTCTCTCTCAAAATAAATAAATAAATAAGCTGAAAGGAAAAAAAAAAGAAAAATTTTTTAGTCCTTAGCAGCAATAGAGCACACGACTCGATCTCCGGGGTCGTAAGTTTGAGCCCTACATTGGGCATAGAGATTGCTTTTTAAAAAGTGGTAGAGCATATATAATTGTTAAAATGAAACCGTGTTTAGGAGACATATTTTAAGTGGAAAAATTATGTAATAGTATGTATATGAGCCCAGCTGTTTTGCACATGGAAGGTATTTCAATAAATGGCCGTCGGTGGCTATGGGATTATGTATTTTCTTTTTTTTTTTTTTTAATTTTTTTTCAACGTTTATTTATTTTTGGGACAGAGAGAGACAGAGCATGAACAGGGGAGGGGCAGAGAGAGAGAGGGAGACACAGAATCGGAAACAGGCTCCAGGCTCCGAGGCATCCGCCCAGAGCCCAATGCGGGGCTCGAACTCACGGACCGCGAGATCGTGATCTGGCTGAAGTCGGTCTCTTAACCGACTGCGCCACCCAGGCGCCCCAGGGATTATGTATTTTCTAACAATTGCTTTTTTAAGATTTGGAAAATTAGCAAGAACTCTAAACCGCTTTTAAGTTACATTTTCTTATTTACTGGATTTGATCCCAGGCATTATCTTCCTGTTCGTAATTCATCTGCTGGCCCCCCTGGAGCCCTCTGGCAAGGGCCCCACACGCAGAAGACTTGTCCCGCTGCCCGTCCTGGGGCTTATTCACAACAGATCTGCAGCCCCAAAATAAACAGCCAGGGTGTTTCCTCTTCCTAAAGGGGAAGCAGAAACCCCTGATGAGCAGAGGGGAGGGTCAGCCCTGTCTAGACCATCATCCGGGGGGGGATTTCTGCCCACCCAGTTCCCCCTGGAAATCCCCAAGGCCCGGAGCAGCTCCGCTGACTCAGGCCACCCATTCGAGGGCGTCTTAGAGCCCAGCTGACCTTCCCTCTCCAGCACCCAGCTCCGTCCCATCCCCCAGAGCAAATTACCCCAGAGGCACTGTGGTGCAGGGTGATCTTTCAGAGGAGAATTTGCTCTCAGATAAGGTAATGGGTCCAATTAGAGCCTCCTTGATGGATGGGCCTGTCAGATCCAGCCTTGGGCCCTGCCTGGAGATAATTCTCTCCTCCCAACCCTGGGAATGCAACTGTCTGGGTCTTGGCCACAGAGATTCAAATAACAAAGAGACATTTCAGGAGTATAGGTAAACAGGTTCCACTATTGTTTCTGAGTAAAAGAATTAACTATGGGCAAGTTGTCCCATTTGGCAACCCCTGGTGACATTTTTGGCTGTGATAAGTGGAGGGTGTGTGTGTGTGAGGCTGGCATCCAGTGGGTAGAAGCTAGGATGCTGCTACGCACCCCAGAATGCCCAGGAAAGCACCTTCCTTGTCAAAGAATCATCCAGCCCCAAATGTCAATAGTGCCGAAGGTTGACTAACTTGGGTCTAAGTTATGTTTGTGCTTTACAAATGCAAATAAAAGGGGTTCTGAGGAATCCCCAGACTTGGGGTTATCTGAAAAGGAAGACCTGTTGGGGGAGAATTTCCCTAAGCAGCATTATTTCCAAGCTGCTGGTCCCCATCAAAACATGCTATAGATCTATTTCAAAAGTATTTTTTTTAATGTTTATTTCTTTTGAGAGAGAGAGAGAGAGAGCAGGGGAGGAGCAGAGAGGGAGACACAGAATCCGAAGCAGGGCCTGGGCTCTGAGCTGCCAGCACAGGGCCCCAGGTGAGGCTCAAACCCACAAACTGTGAGATCATGACCTGAAGTTGGAAGCTTAACCGACTGAGCCACCCAGGTGCCCCTATTTCGGGAGTATTTTTAAAGCAACTGTCCTCGGGGAGCCTGGGTGGCTCAGTCGGTTAAGCTTCTGACTTTGGTTCAGGCCCTGATCTCACACCTCGTAGGTTTGAGCCCCACATTGGGCTCTGTGCTGAGAGCCTGGAGCCTTCTTCGGATTCCGTGTCTGCCTCCCTCTCTGCCCCTCCCCTGCTCACACTCTGTCTCTCTCTCTCTCTCTCTCTCTCTCTCAAAAATAAATAAACGTTGAAAAAGAATACAAAATAAAGTGATTGTCTTCTAAGAACCTAGGAAAGGGTAGAGGATGGAAGAGGAAAGACTTGGTTTATAGCCACTAGCTTTGCTCTGATTCTGAGCATTTGGTAATTAAAAGTTCCTTTTGTCAGGAACCCAGCAAATAAACCAGTAGAGTAAAATCCGTATTTTTCATCTTAATCCTTATAATTGTCTGGAACCTTGGAAATATCTTTGACTCTGCCTGAAAAAAAAAAAATCAACACCATAAAAAGTGAGCTAGAAATTTAATAACCCTTGAGTTTATTTAACTCATAGGTGGTCAAATGTTTCTGTGTAGAGAGCAAGATGGAGTCACTCACGTCAAGTAGAGGCCCATTTCGCGCAATGACACAGCAGGTAAGGGTACTGCAGCTACCAGATTGTCACCGAGACCAAAGTCAGCTGACAACTCACTTGGAACTGTTGAGCAGAAGCAGAGGAGGTCTGCAGGGACCCAAGATCAATTAAATCCCTTTTAAAAAGGGGAAGATTTTTGCAGCAAACGGTCAGACTCTTCAGACATGACCCCTCTTTGATCACTTCAAAAAGGCAGCTGCCATTGAAGGCCCTGCCCAGTTGACCTTGGAACAGAACTGAGATCCTTCACTGCCTGCACATAATAAGCTGTAAGTGCTGAGAGCTGACCCTGACCGGACTGAGGCTTTATCTCAACCGCACCCACACACAGATTGACCTCACACTTGGTTTGTTAACTTCCCACCCCTTGTTCTATCTTGTTTGTTGTGTGGCTCGTCTTGTGTTCTGCCGTGTGTGCCTGGAAGAAGCCAAGTTAATCACCCGGCGAAATGTCATTGAGTTTGGGATCCCAAAACTGCTTTTTTTTTTTTTTTAATGTTTATTTATTTTTGTTTTTTTTTTTTTTACATTTATTTATTTTTGAGACAGAGAGAGACACAGCATGAACAGGGGAGGGGCAGAGAGAGAGGGGGACACAGAATGGGAAGCAGGCTCCAGGCTCTGAGCCATCAGCCCAGAGCCTGATGCAGGGCTCGAACTCACGGACCACGAGATCGTGACCTGAGCTGAAGTCGGACGCTTAACCGACTGAGCCACCCAGGCGCCCCAATGTTTATTTATTTTTGAAAGAGAGAGAGTGTGAGTGAGGGAGGGGGAGTGACAGAGGCGGACGGAGAATCCCAAGCAGGCTTCGCACTGTCAGCGCAAAGCCCGACATGGGGCTCGAACTCATGAACCGCGAGATCGTGACCTGAACCAAAGTCGATTGCTCGACCCATTGAGCCACCCAGGCACTCCTCCAAACCTCCTTTGTAATTCCTTTAGCCTTGCTTTATGACTGAATAAAGCTGACATTGTGGAAAGACACAACTGTGTGCGTCTTCATAGCGTGTGCATGACACTACGGTTGAAGTTGCATCGGTAAAGGTTTAAATTAGCTGTGTCGGCAGAAGGTCGGTCAGACCTTCACTTTGCTTCTCCCTACAAATTCTGGGTAATGACTTGGATATTGCGAGCCTCTGATAGCATGCTATTACAGGTTTCCTCCTCGGACTCATTCCCCAAGATCCGATTTGATTCACGGAGCATCTACTGAGCCCTTCCAATGTGCCCAGCAGTATGGTGGTTGCTGAGGACACGCGTAGCGCGCAGGTGCTAATTTGGAGTTAGCGTCTCTAGCATTTTGAGACTAAAGGCTTGAAAAGGTGGTGTTGCCTCGAATGGAAGACAACACTTGGTGAGTAAGTGGGAGCTGGATGGGGCTGGAAGATAATGATGACTCAGGGCTTGAGATGATCAAGGACATCCCAGGGGAAAATGTTGGTGAAGCCGTTGGAGCTGGAGGGTTGGATCTCGGGTGAGAGTGTGAGCTCAAGATCTAAATGTGGAAATCATCCACATTAAGATGAGTCCACTGAGATGGGCAGAAAATAGAACAGAAGCCCGAGGACTGGACCCTGAGGTGCGATTCATAGTTGAGAGGTAGGAGGAGGAAGAGATCGCAGCCAAAAGGAGATGAGTAGGAACAATTAGAGAAATAGGAAGAGAACCAGGAGAGCACATGGCCGTTGCAGTTGAGAGGGGAGAGGTTTTTGTTTTTGTTTTTTAAGAGACAATCAAAAAGTGGCAAAACTTTTTTTTTTTATTTAAGTATAATTGACATACAATAGTCTGTTAGTTTCAGGTGTGAGAAACTGTCAACCTTTATAGCATGAACCCTGAGGAAAGGACCCTATAGATGGAGGGTGTTCTGGTCTGCCCAAGCCTGTCCCAGTCTTAGTACTGAAGGGCTCACATCTCAGGAAGCTAGTCAGTCCTGGACAAACAGGACAGTTGGGGTGTGCAAAGCCTTGAACTACAGTTTAAGTTGGGGCACCAATAAAGAGTTCGGCAGCCAGTCATGTTAATACATACCCTCTAAGACACCGCATTAAAAAAAAAAAAATCAGATTCTGCATTTGCTACATCCTCCGAGCACGACCCTGGCTCAGACACAGGCCAAGGTTAATAAACTAAACTAGCTGGATGCAGTCTTTGAAAACCTTTGAACACTTCTTGAGGTTTTTGGCCTGGAAGCATTTCCTATCATAAAATTTAGTTAGCCAAGCTCTTACTTGGCTCAAGTTCTGTTTCTCTAAATTGCCTTCACTCAAGTGATTGCTTTTACTGGAAACTCAGCTGTCAAAATAAAGTTGATGGCCTTTCAGAAAAGAAAGTAACCCTAAAAACTGACGCACCCGAGAGAAAGATGAAAGAAAATGAGCCCATTCCATCAGACCTATGGATTCAAGTTTTAGGAAACTGCAACAGATTTGGGGGACTACGAGGTATATCTCTGGCAACTTCCAGAAGCCCGTAGCTTTTCTGAAGACCAGACGTATTGTGTTTTGTGGGTGATTGTCGCAAAGCTCTTCTGTTTCCTGTGGTGCTTGGAAATCCGGGGACACTCTGAATGATTGTTATGTTTTTTGTTTTTGTTTTTCTACATGCTTCTGGTTCTACCCATTTCCTTTCAGCCAGAGGCCAAAAGCTGGCAGCCTGTGGGCCAATTCAGCCTGTGAATGTGTTTTGTTTGGCCCACAGGGTGTTTTTAAAAATTTTCTATTAGTTGCCAGCATTTAAAAATCAAGAGACTTCACACACACACACACACACACACACACACACAAATCAGGATTTCCTGCTTTTCTTCAAAAAATGATAAGATCTGAAGACATCGGGGCTACATGTCCACATGGCAATAGTCCGCAGGAGCTGAGTGGCAGCTGCCCCCTTGGGCTAGGCATGTGCCCTTGCCTTGGCCTCATCCCCTCCTGGCCTGCCACCTTCCTTCAGTTTACCTGCCAGTTCCATCCTAGGACTCTGCAGAGAATGAGGCTTCCAAAATACCTCGGTCGTTAGTTCTAAACCACTCGCCTTGACGTGTTTCCTGTTCTACATCCCAACTCATCCCCAAGCCTTGGATGTTCTGCTGTCATCGACTGATTTCCTGTTTGTGGGTTCGACTCATCCCCCTGGCTCAACACCTGGCACCATTCCCCATGTTACCTGTGCTTCCTGCCCACCCCACCCCTGCCCCTCTCAACCCAGAAGACCCACCCACGTTCCACGCTGCTGGCAGTCCTCCAGCCCATCCACAGGCACCCCCACTTGGCTTGCTGTTCCCTCGCATCTGTCTCTGCTTTTATTCCTCACTTACTATCGCCCTCCAGTCCTCCCTGGTTGCTCAGCTTTGGCTCCTGTTTCCATCCTTGAAATCGTCCCTTGGACTTGACTAGAGTACAGTTCTCCTTCTTCCGTCTCTCGGCCTCCTCCCCTTAAGCAAATCCTAACATTTCGGTGGCTTAACCTAATAAAAGTTTACTTCTTACTCATATAACAGTCAAATGGGAGTTTTCCTGGCCCATCCTTGAGGGCCTTGGAATCCTCCTTATCCAGCTCGGAGGTAGCGAGAAAGGAGAGAGCGATGAAGGAACCACTGTTTCTTAATCTTTTTATATTTATTTAATTTTGAGAGAGAGAGAGAGAGAGACAGAGTGAACAGGAGCAGGGGGGGGCAAGAGAGAGGGGGACAGAGGATCAGAAGCAGGCTCCATGCTGACAGCGGAGAGCCCGATGCGGGGCTTGAACTCGCAAACAGTGAGCTCATGACCTGAGCCGAAGACAGATGCTTAACCGACTGAGCCACCCAGGTGCCCCAAGGGACCACTGTTTCTTAAATGCCTTCCAGCCTGGAAGCAGCACGTGTCACCACCACTCACATTCCATTGGTGAGAGCTAGTCACGTTACCACACAGATGGAAGAGAGGATAGGACCTGTAGTCTGTGGGTGGGGTGCCATCCCCCAGTGACAGTCTTGCTATGAAAGGGAGAGCCTGAGCTGTGTTGGGGGGGAGGGAGGGCTGGCTATCTCTGCCCAGCACCCAGGCCAAGCAGAGGCCCAGATAGCCACTTCCCTGGCTGAGCGGGTACTAGTCCCATTAGACGTGGGAAGGGAGTTGCACGCTTTTCTCCAGCATCATGGAACTCTCCAAATCAGAAACCCAAATCAGCTAAGAAAGAAGAATATCTGGGGCTCTCATGCCTGGGAAGTTCAGGGGGTTGAAGTTGCCTGAGGTACGATTGGATCCAGACACAAATAGGGATGTTAGGTCTCTCTTTCTCTCTCCATTTCCCAATCTTGACCAAACCCCCCTTTCTCTTCTCCTGCAGATTTTCTCCACATGGCAGAGAAGCTGGCAGACCGCTGACTCTGCATCACATCCTCCCAGTCCCGTGTTCTAAAAGGCAACTCCCCTTCTCTCCAGCTCCAAGCTTTAAAAACCAGAGAGAAGCGGCTGGCCTGGCAGCAGTCACAGGTCTACCAGGGAGGTGGATGAGCCATGAGCTCCTCTCCCACCATTTCCCACCATGAGCTCTCCTCCCATCATTTTCCAATGATATTTCATTGGAGTGAAAGAGAAGCAGCTTCCTTAAGGAAGCCAGGACTGCAGAACAGAGAAAGCAATAAACGTACAAACCTTTGACTGCACAGCCTCGGATTATACCTCTGTGGTCAGCCCAGAGTCTGGGCCTCAGTGTAGGTCCTGGGAAGCAGCCTCCTGAGACCAGCCCACTCGTTATGCACTGCTTAAGTAGAAGACATGGTTCCCGTAAGACGTGATAGTATCTTCATGACTTCCTGTGAATTCACCAGAGTTGGCAAGAGCCTGTTGACAAGTTGTTTTTTTTTTTTTTTTTTTTCCCAAGACCTGAAGACCTAGGAAGAACCATCAAGTTCTACCAAAGGGATATACTTATAAAATGAAATATCATTGGAAAACCCATGCTTTTCAGGCAGAAATTCACTTCAGATGCGGAAGCACCTCTTTTATTCATCCCTCCAACAAATAGTTACTAAGCAACTGCCATGTGCCCAGCTTGGAGTCAGGTGCTGCACATGCAATGCTGGATACGTTCCAGTTCCCTGGCCTCACCAGCCTTAGAGTCTCTGCACGTAAGGAAACACAGTTAAAGCAAAAATGTGATACGGTGACCAAGTCTGTAAGATAACACTGTTACACAAACAAATAAACAAAAGCCACCCTGAATCAAGAGCTGCTCAAGAGTGAAGAAATTCCTGAGATACTAAAGAAATGAAGGTATGAATCAGGAGGAAATAGCAGTCAGAATATCTTGAAATTCATGATGCGTGAAAGCACTTCTGGGATGTAGGTTTCGCGGTATGCTACCTTACCTGGTATGCTGTTGGGACCAACCACCCTCTGTCTCCTTCCCTAATTGCTACTTAGTTTTGCTTGGAGGTTTTTTTCCCCCATGAACACCCATTTCCCTTCAATGTTTATTTATTTATCTTGAGAGAGAGGGAAAGAGAACGAACAGGGGAAGGGCAGAGAGAAGAGGGGAGAGAGAATCCCAAGCAGGCTCTGTACTTAGTGCAGAGCCTGACGTAGGGCTCAGTCTCACAACCCATGAGCTCGTGACCTGAGTCGAAATCAAGACTCTGACGCCTAATCAGCTGAGCCACTCAGGTGCAGATTTCCCATTTTTTATTGTTAAGTCAACAGCAATTGTTCCACAGTTTCAGAACTTTACAATACTATTAGTACACAGAGTAAAGAAATCCTGTATAGTCTAGCTCTCGATTCTTTTCATAAACTTTAAATTTTGGAATAATTTTAGATTTACAGAAAAGTTGCAAAGATAATACACAAAGTTCCCATATACCCTTCGCCCAGTTTCTCTTAACAGCACATTTGTCAAAACTAAGAAACGGGGGCGCCTGGGTGGCGCAGTCGGTTAAGCGTCCGACTTCAGCCAGGTCACGATCTCGCGGTCCGTGAGTTCGAGCCCCGCGTCGGGCTCTGGGCTGATGGCTCGGAGCCTGGAGCCTGTTTCCGATTCTGTGTCTCCCTCTCTCTCTGCCCCTCCCCCGTTCATGCTCTGTCTCTCTCTGTCCCAAAAGTAAATAAACGTTGAAAAAAAAAATTTTTTTAAAAACAAACAAAAAAAAAACTAAGAAACAAACATCGGTACGCTACTATTAACTAAATTCCCTACTTTATTGTGATTTTGCAGCTTTTCTCCTAATGCCCTTTTTCTGTCCCAGGATCCAGTCCAGATACCACACTGCATTTTGTGGCTCTTGATTTTTAAGGATTATTATTCTTCAGGCATGGGTCAATTCTGCCTCCTTTCCTCCTTGCTGCCAATGCTTTAGACATTTCATGGTTCATTAGCACCTGCTCTAGAATGAGAGCAGGGGAAGGAAACAATTTTGAAATGCAAATTAGCCAAATGTTGTTATTTATTGGTTGGTGGCCGTTGAGCTCAGTTGCTAATAAGGCCAAGGTTATTGGTTTCACGTCTGTCTGTGAGTCAGCTGGCTTAGCAATGACAGGGGAAATTTTGACCTGTGGCCATTACTTGCACCCTAAACCCTGTCTGGCCTCTATTAAATGCAAACTTTGTGCCAGAATGGGGTAATGGTGGGAGTGCCTATCCTATTACCTTGCTACTTAAAGTATGTTTCATGGACCAGCAGCAGAAGAAATGCAGGTTCTAGGCCCCACCTGGGTATAGGGATCAGAATCTGTACTTTAACAGATCCCCAGGCGATGAAGAAGCATGGCCATTGTGAGCCTACCCTATGTAAGGTGCTAGAGTCTCAGAAAAGCAAGCTCATCTCGCCACCATAGAGCATAGAGTCTGGTAGGGATTCCAATCAAGCAAAATGGCAATTATAGTTACAAAGGCATACGCGATGATAGGGTACTGCTAGAGAACAAGAGAGGGCCTAATCTTGAACTGGGGGACCAGAATATTTTCAGAGAATATTATATTTGAGCTGAGACCTGGAGAATAAGAAGATTTAGCCACTTGAAAGAGGGAAGAAGTACAGGCGGTGAGGGTGAAGGAAAAACAGGTAGGGGTAGAGGACTCCGAGGCAAAGGAGACCATGGTGTCTCCTGAGAATTGCATATAGTGTAACATGCCTACAGCCTCCTGTGCCAACACTGGGAATGTTTGATGGTGACGATCCAGAGATTTCCTTCTCTCTGTATTCATCAACATCATCAACACGTATTGTTGAACGCAAACTATATGCTAGGCACCATGCTAGGTGTTGAGGATATGGGTAATAAATGTCCCAATCCCATTAGATATGGGACTCCAGGTCGGGTCAGTTAGATATTGTATTTACCCAACAACTGGAGGTAAGAGGTGCATGATGCATCAGAGGCCTTGTGGGTACAGCTCAAGGATCCTCCAGATGGAACAGTCCAAGGGAGGCCGGACCTGTGCTCAGGTAGGATCAGTAGAGTGTGACCAATATTGAGGGGTTAAGGGAAGGGGTCCCAGCTAAAGCATCCTATGATAAAAGCGTGAGTCCCACAGAGCCAGGAGATGATGCTAAGGTGAACACCATGTGGGAGATGGGAGGTACATATATTAGTTTTCTCTTGTTGCATAACAAATCACCAAAAACTTAGTAACTTCAAATGACACCCGTGTATTAGGTGACAGTTCTGTAGCTCAGAAGTCCAGCAGGCACAGGTGGGCTCTCTGCTTGGGTTCCCACAAGTCAAGGTATCAACCAGCTGAGCTTTAACGTGGAGGCCCCCCGGGAAGAACCCACTTCTAAACTCATCCAGGTGTTGGCAAAACCCAGTCCCTTATGGCTGTAGAGTATGTATGTATGTACCTTGCTGGCTGCCAGCCAGGGTCTGCCCTCTGTTCTAGATGGCACACACACTCCTTCTCAAGTGGCCCCTAATGTCTTCAAAACCAGCAACACTGCATCACACCCTCCTTGTGCTCTGAATCTCCAACTTCCTCTTCTCTACCAGCCACAGAGAGCTCTCCTCTACTAAGGGGCCATGAGATTCGATCAGGCCCACCTGGATGATCTCCCTGTCTTAATTTAAGGTCAACTGTGCCATACAATATACCACAACCACAGGAATGATCTCTCATCCTATTCAGAGGTTCGGGGGATTGGGACATCTATGGATGTGGACTGGGGGACCATTTCAGAAATTCTGTCTACTACAAGAGCTAGGAATCTAAATGAAGGTTTGGAATCCTAACTGGCAGGGCTGGGTCAGCAGCTAAAGTTCCAAAGGAGACTTGTAGCAAGGGCAGAAATGGAGTCTGCATTCTGATGACCCCCCCCGGGAGGCGTGCCTGGGCACTGTGGTGATTGCACGAAGTCAAAGAAGGTCTCATGCCCACTCATGATCTATCTGACTTCCTGTAGGATTCTGGTGGTCTTGGCTACTTCTGGGGCCAAACTCTTCTTTCCCCTGTGTTAGATCAGTCTGTGAATCTTCTCACCATCCCCATAAAGGGGCCCTGTGATGTTCCACAACAGTCCAGACCTGGAGTTCCATCCCATTCTGGCCTATGCACAAAAAACCACTCATTGTGTTATGGTGGAAGCAGCAGGCCTTCCTGAGGTTTGAGACATGCACCCCAGAGTCCCCCTGGTAGCACTAAACACCTCTTTCCTTCAGGGTCCTCCATGATTCTTGGTCCCCTCGCCCTCTCTTCTCTCCAACTTCCCTTCTCACGCTGGTTTACTTCTTCCTACCTCTCAGAAGCCAACCTGTTCCTCCTTTATCATATGCACAGAAGTTCCATTTTCCCCAGCTCCAGACTTTCTTCACACAGCTCATGATTTGGCTAAAGTTTTTGGTGTCATTACATATAAGGATCTACTGGACTCAGTCCTTAAGTCAAGACCGCTCTCCTCCCAAGTCTCTGTCTTCCTGTGGGAGCGAGGGTGAATGAAGGTTGTTTCCTTCTTCCAGTTTCCTGTGCTGTGGATGGGAGTGCAGGTGTAATAGGGACACAGGGTTGGAGCACCTCTCAAGCAGGTCACAGGTCACAAGAAGACCAGCAAGGGTGGTCTCTCTCTTCGGAGAGTGGAAACCAGGTCCCAAATGAGGCAAGCAGTTTGTACTAATGGAGCAGGGAGTGAGAGAGCAAAGCCTGTTTTAGGAAGTGAGGAAGGAGTACAGAATTGGACCTTGAAAGAAGATTAAGGTCTAGTAAGTGGAGAAGAGGAAACAGCCTTTCAGGTGGGGCCCTGTTGACAGGAAAGACCAGAGAGAAGGACTGAAACTTGTCCATTTCTAGACCTTTCTGCCTAGAGTGAAGGGCAGTCACAGAACCTGCTGGGTGTTAAGGCCAACTTGCAAAAGGCAGAGAACACAAGGCTATTACTAGACTTCACTTCTATAGGCAGTGAGGAGCCATTGAGGTTTTGGGTGTGGCGTGTCAATTTGTGCTCAAGGTCACTTCTATTGACTTAGCTGGTATGTTTGCGAGTCTACCTTCAGATTACACACACCTGCCTTTACACACACACACATACACACACACACACACACACACACACACACACACACTTCCAATTCACAATAGAGCAACTCTTTGATGATATAAGAACTTGCACTGACCTTGTGTTTTCCCTTGGCTTAGTGATTCCTTAGTTCACAGAACTGCCACTGACAGGCAATGTATTGGATATGATCAGCTGGCTCTCAGTATCCAGTCCCGCTTTTTCACTGGGTCTTCTTAAAAGTTAGAGAGCTATATATAGGCACGCATTGGTGGCTCATTCGGTTAAGAGTCTGACTTCGGCTCAAGTCCATGATCTTGCGGTTCGTGAGTTGGGGCCCTGCGTCAGACTCTGCACTGACAGTGTGGAGCCTGCTTGGGGTTCTCTCTCTCCCTCCCTCTATCTCTGCCCCTCCCCCACTCACTTTTCTCTCTCTCTCTCAAAATAAATAAATAAATAAACTTAAAAAAAGCTAGAGAGCTATCAACTATGTTTCTCGTACTCCTTTGTGCTAGGGTTCTGAATGATATAAATTAAGTTCCATTAATTAGAGGTACTCATGAGAGATTTAAAAGGCAGAAGAGAGTCTGGGGTCACCTTCCTGATGCTTTGGCTATGTTCTGCTGACAAGAAATGTCAAGGCCATTTGGACGTCTACAGCAGCATTCCAGTGTTCAATTTCCAGAGCCACAAGTGCCACGTGGAACTTGTGACAGACGAGAAACAGGTGGTAAGTGATCCCTGGATTACAGCCATGGTGGTGAATTCTTAAACCAAGCTGTCTTATTAGTAGCCTCCTGGTTCTGGAGGAGTTGCAGCTCCCCTGACAGGCCAATTCTGCGGTGTTCTTGTATTCATTCCAAGATGGTGCTCAGTCCTCCAATCCTTCTCATAATTATAAAATTATTAATATATTGCTTGTTTAAAATACCTTGAGTGGCTTCTGTTTCCTGCTCTAAAACTTAACTTCTGCAGCAAGAGGATATAAAAGCATCGTTTTTCACTAAATAGACTCTCAAAATATTCTTTTTTTGTGTTGAGAGAGGGCACAAGTGAACAAAGAGTAGAGAGAGAAAGAGAGGAGAGAGAGAGAGAGAGAGAGAGAGAGAGAGAGAGAGAGAAGCGGGGCTCACCCAAAGCAGGGCTTGTGCTTACCCAAAGCAGGACTTGAGCTCATCCAATGTGGGACTTGACCTCATGAACCATGAGATCATGACCTGTGCCAAAGTCAGATGCTTAACAGCTGAGCCACACAGGCACCCTTCTCAAAAAATATTCTTTTTTAAAAAAATGTTTTGAGAGAGAGAGAGAGAGAGACAGAGCGTGAGTGGGGGAGGAGCAGAGAGAGAGGGAGACACAGAATCCAAAGCAGGTTCCAGGCTCTGAGCTGTCAGCACAGAGCCCGATGTGGGGCCTGAACCCAGGAACCACGAGATCATGACCTGAGCCAAAGTCGACATCCAAACTGTGATGAATTGAGGAGTATGGAGCCACATGCCTCATAACACATGAGCTTTTCCAGGATAACATACCCACAGTGTGATACATATATTCCTAATGATACATATGCCTCCCTCTACGGGAGGATTTTGAATAGTACATGGGTGAACATTTACGCAATTTTAACAGATGTGTACTTATTTTAATGTGTATTAGAAGAAAATTTACAGGTAGCATATCAGGCCTGATTTCGTGAATGACATAACCTAAATTGTCTGTAAAAAATTATTCATAAACAGCGTTGCTTATGGCGAGGCTAGAGTGGTAGCAAATACTCCAGCAGAACATATCAATTGATCTTACAAAAAATATTAAGTAAATAACAGAAAGGTGGCACACAGAGTTGGCAAAAACCGTGAGGATAGTGTTCAGATTACTCAGATTTGGGAAACTCTAGCCTAGTGACTCGTTCTGATGAGTCCCCTCACTGTAAAAATAGCGACGGGGAGCAACTTGAGATCAAAAATCCTGTTCTTCAACCTATACCCGGCCCCACTCCCAAACACCACCTTTCCTTTTGCCTCCAGATATTACTGGAAGTCTAAACTGCGCCACAGTGTCACAGAGAGAACTCCCAGAGCCTGCAGGGAGGTTATCACACATCAAGGCTGAATCAGCCCATCAGCAGGACCAAAGGGTACAGTGGGGAGGAGAAACTGAAAAATGAGCCTCGATCTAGGAACAGCATGTATTCAGCACAGAGCCACAAGTTCAGAAATACCAGACTTGGGTGTGTTTGTTATGGAGACCTACTACAGCGAAAGGGAGGGCAAGAGCCCAGGATTGCTCTCCTCAAAGGGAAAGCTGGCAAAGTCATCTCCCAAGGGTGCCTGTCAAAAGCCACAAGCCCCAGACGCACTGACAAAATAAGGGGACAGCCAGGAGCCACCCTACCTCTTTGTCCTTATTCTCATCCCTCAGACCTCAGAAGAGATACTGCAGATATGTGACTCTAAACGTAATGAGTACAAATTGCAACGACTCCAAAGCTATACCTTGATAATTCTTAACTGCAACAGCAGGGAGATAAGACAAGAAACTGGACCAGAGGACATTTAGAAAAAAAAGGTCTAATAGGTCAGTGATTTCCAAATGCCTGTCTACAGACCAGTGTCCAGCTGCCTGCAGAATCATCACCTATCTCGGGGATGGGTGTGTGTTTTTTAAATGTCTTCCAGCTTTATGAGATATAATTGACATATAACATTGTGTAAGCTTAAGGTGTACGATATGTTGATTTGATATACTTATATATTGCAAAACGATTACCACCACAGGGTGGGTGTGTGTTTTACTCTCCGTCGCCACCCAGGGCGCGTCCTGGTTCACGCCAGAAATGGACTCTCGGAATTGGTGTTTTTAATAAGGTGCCCGATGGTTCTAATGCTCAGTCTATTTTGCAAACTACTCTTTGAGCCCTTGTGTCTCAAGTCTAGTTGCTTCCTTCCTGTTCCCACTGGCCCAGCCTGGTTCACTCCTTCCACGTTGTGTGGCTCTAACAGCTTGCTAACTCCTCTCCTACCTCTCTCTTTCTTTAAACACTTTACAGCCGAACCAATGGTTCTAGAGAATAGGAAAATCGCATGGGAGAGAGAAACAGGATTTGGTGTTCAAAAAGAGATCTCCCTCTTGAGAAAAGTCATGTTATCTCTCAAACCTGCGGTTTTCCTCGTTTTCAAATAGGGGTTAATAAACGTGCCCACGTTGCTGGGTCACATCATTTCTGCTTAGAAGCATCCAGCGGCTACTAGAGCATCCAGTGGTGGTCTGGCTGGCATCTCTTCCTTTGGGAACAATCTCCCTCTCCCTGCTCTGCAAAATTCTGGAGGACAATCAATCCTAGATCCTCTGAGATGGGCACAAGACCCAAGCGATGCCAATCAGACTCTCCTGGAGGTCTGAATTTTCAGTGGGGATTCAGGAAGGGGAGGTTTGAAATTGAGTCATGAGTTCATACTCTGGAGATCTCCTCCTGCCTGATCAGTTCTTCCTTCAATTCTCTAAACTCCCCGATATCCTTCTAACGGATTGCCCCCATTTTCTTAAATTTTTTTTTAATGTTTTATTTATTTTTGAGACAGACAGAGACAGAGCATGAACGGGGCAGGGGCAGAGATAGAGGGAGACACAGAATCGGAAGCAGGCTCCAGGCTCCGAGCCATCAGCCCAGAGCCTGACGTGGGGCTCGAACTCACGGACCGCGAGATCGTGACCTGAGCTGAAGTCGCACGCTTAACCGACTGAGCCACCCAGGCGCCCCGGATTGCCCCCATTTTCTGTCCGGTTAACTCAGAATTGGTTCCTGCCTGTTGAAACAGAAGAGCCCTAATTAATATAGCTCTTCATAGTCTCCAGAATGAAGCATGCAAACTTCTCATCCCATGCTACAGGATTCTCCCCATTGTGTTTACATCTCACTTGATGGTCCTTCTCTAACTAAACTTAAACCTCTGTGTGACAATCCCTGCGAGCTAGGTATTCCACTGTTTGCATTTTATGGACAAGGAGGGCGTCTCAGTCATCTCTGTACCGTGGTAGATGGCTTGACGTATTTTGATCAGATTTCATTGAGAGAACCAGCTCTGACATTTAAAAATAACAAAAGGCATTTTGTGGCTCAGGGCAGAAAAGTTTCCCAGAGATTAAGATTTTAGAAGATCTGGGTATAAACCAAGTTCTGGGGGTATATATATATATATATATATTTTTTTTTTTTTTTAAGTTCATTTATTTATTTTGAGAGAGACAGAGAAAGCCTGAGTGGGGGAGGGGCAGAGAGAGAGGAAGACAGAGAATCCCAAGCAGGCTCCACGCTGCCAGTGCAGAACCGGGTGCAGAGCTTGAACCCATGAAACCGTGAGATCATGACCTGAGCCTAAACCAAGAGTCAGACACTCAACCGACTGAGCCACCCAGGTGCCCCCTGGGGATATTTTTAAAGCACATTCTAAAGATATATTCCACTCCTTTGGCTAGAAATTAGCTTTGGAAGTTTAAGATAGAGGACCCAAATGAACTAGGTCACCGATCATTAATGAGGCCAAATGTCTTTGGGTTTACATAACCCTCTGGGTTATGCATTTTGAGGTTCAGAAAGGTTATTAGTACCCTCAGGACATTCTGATGACCCAGGAAATCTTACTCATAAGTAGTAAGTTCCGAGTACTTAAGTCAAGCAAACTATAATTTTTTTTTTTTAACAAAAGGGAAGGAGTGCAAATGCTTCGCTGATCACAAATACAATTAAGAAACAAGGTCGATTTTAAATTGCTCTAGTGGCAAGACTATTAATAAGTTCTCTTTCCTTTCTTTACCTATTTTGCTCCTTCTGCTAAATTAGCTCCAGTCACCGATTAGCCATTGCTATCTGGGTCCACAGTCACCAGAGGCTTTTTTATTCCCTGATAGTAAAGAGAGGTAATGATTAAGGTAATTTCTCCTTCAAGATTGGTGCAATGAACAAGACCGCCTTGGAGTCCAATAAACCTGGGTTTAATAAACTGCTCTGACACTTGTTCATAGTTTAACTTGGAGTAGTTTTCCTTCTCTAGGTCTCGGTTTCTTTATCTGTGCAATGGGGACAATAATGCTGGCCCCCCGTCTCCAAGATTCTGCTGTTGGTCCAGGATGACTGTGGATCCTTGGAATTTTGTTATGAGGATCAAAGGAATGAAAAGGCCTAGAACAGTGCCTGGCACCAAGTCAGTGCTCAATAAATGTTTCTTTCCCTTCTCCTTTGATAACTTCTTCCCTGATACCTTCCGTTCATTTCCACTCCAGACCTCAGATCATATTATATACAGGTAACATGTGCATAAAAACACATGATTTTAATGTGTAAACATACTCTGTGTACATATTCACTCATTTGTTCAACAAATAGTTATCGGGAACCCATTGGTGCCAGGCACGTGGTAAACCAGTTAGACAAGTTCCCATTTCTCATAGATCTTACTCTCTAGCTGGAGAGTATTCCCTGTGTTGGGATAGGAAGGCAGGGGTGTGGAGAAGGAGGGCCGCAGGGACCAAGCAGGGGAGGCTTCTCTGGAAAGAGGGGCTTTGAGGCACAGAGGATGGGGAGGAGCCGGCCACAAGCCAGCCCGGGGCAGAGCACCCCAGACCGAAGCACAAGCTCGGCCTGTGCAAAGCCCCAGGGGCGGGGGCGCGGCGGGGGAGGGGCGCAGCTTGGTGCTTTTGGAAACAGAAAGGGTCTAGGGCCAGGAAGGACGAGAGTGAGGGGAATCGGCAGGGCCCTGTTGGCCAGGGTGAGGTGTTGGGATTTAAATGTGACACACTGACGATGCTGAAGTGGGGAAGGAATGGGATCTGACTTAGGTTTAAAAAGCATCTCTCTGGCCGCTGTGTCCCAGAGTGGATTGCAAGGGGCGAGGATAGAAGCGAGTGCACCCGACTACATACACATTCCAGGCATGTGGACTCCCAGAATTAGGAGCACAGAACAGCTCCGGCCGAAGGCGTGGGAATTCCCAGGGGTTGGGGGTGGTCACCAGCCTGGGGAGCACCGGTCCTCATCCCCCACCCTCACTTCACAGTCACCTGAGGGCACAGTTAAAATTCCAAGGATCCACACAGCCACTCCCATGGGCCAAGAGAATCAGAATCTCATAGATGGGGGCCGGCTCTTGGGATTTTCTTTACAAAACTCCCCCGGGGTATTTTGTAGGCATCCAGAGTTAAGAATCACGGTGTCTGGGTGAACTCTCCAGGGCCCGAGACCGCTTTCCAGTGTCACACATCCCATTACTACAATGTTCTTTTTCAGTGGAGCTTCCCTGCACACCCACTCTCATGGGACCAGCCAGCAACTCTTGCTGCTACGAAAGTTACCCCACCCTCCACCCCCACTGCCACACCCACTATCACCCAAAGCAAAGGGAAGGAAAGAACCTGATGCTTTGGGAACTCTGGATAGGAGAGGGGTTGTCAGGCTTCTGGGCATGCCCCCAAACCCCTTCGGGGCCCCGTCTAACAGGCCCTTGCATCCAGGAGGACTGTGTGGACTGTCAGAGCCTCTGTCTGACCAAGTCCCCAGAAGGTGAACCGCTGACTGTCCTCCCCAACCCAGTCCACAGGCATCACCACAGAATTTGAGCACTGGAAGGGCTTTCCCATAAGTAGTTTAATTCAAAATTAACCACAGGTTGGCAGGGGGGCGGGGGGAGGGAGCCAGACACTAAGTATAATCAGTCTTGTATTTCTGGAGCATTCTTAGAAGCTTGGGGTGGGGGGAGGGGGAGGGAACTCCATCACCTACATTTTGGCAGGCCCTGTGCTCTATAATTTACAGTTCTCACAAAAGCTCCATGAAACAGATGTGGTCATTCTCTTTTAGGGACTCGGTAGCTGAGATTCAAAGAGGTAGAGTAGCTTGGCCAGGGTCACACAGCTGGCCAGTGCTGAGGGCCCGATGAAAACTGAGTCAGCCTTGCACCAATGCTGGGGCTCCGTCTGCCACCGCACTGTGCTCCCTCTTGGTTATCCTTCTCTAGAATCTTCCTTCAGTGGAGGGGTAATCAGCATCACCCCTTTCCCCAGGTCACCCCATTTGAACCTAGGAACCGGCTTGCCACATCCTGCTACTCCCCCTTGCCCAGCATTCTGTGCCCCCTACCAGCACCCAGCCCCTCGCCCCCCTCTGTCCTCTCCCTCCTCCATGTTTCCTGCAAACTCGGTCCAGAGCACAAAACAACCCTTCAGTAGCAAGAAAGAACAAAATATGGAGGGTAAAAGGTTGTCCATTTTGCCAACATGTTTTGACGGAGGGGCAGAGAGAAGGAGCTGCTTTTGTGCCTTGACACCTTGCTGGTTGCTTTGCCTGGCTTGCTGTGACTTTACATACTTAACAGTGAGACATTTCCCAACTACTCAAGGCCTACAGTGGTCTCTCATTTTAGGACTTGACCCCAGAGTTAGCACTTACATAGGAAATCAACTTAATCCTATCATGTTCTCTTGTTGTTGCAGATGGACATATTTTGACTAACCACCATGCCCCTTGTTTAACCACAGGGTTACTTTTTTTTTTAAGTTTATTTATTTTATTTTGACAGAGACAGAGACAGTGCAAGTGGGAGAGGGGCAGAGAGAGAGGGAGAGAGAGAATCCTAAACAGACTCTGAGCCTCCAGCACAGAGCCCAATGCAGGGCTCGAACCCACGAACTGTGAGATTATGACCTGAGCCGAAACCAAGAGTAGGACGCGTAACCACCTGAGCCACCCAGGCACCCCAGGGTTACGTTTTATACATCATTTGTGTTCCTTTACACAATGGAGTCGCTAAAGGTTCTTGTTGACTAAGTGATTGGCTGACCCTGTCATATGCAGGGACCACTCAATTTCTACCTTAAAGGTGGCCACACATCTACTCTTAGACCTCACAAGAGCTGAGCCTAGAGAAAGAAGCCATTCTTCAAGCATTTGCTTTCAAGGCAAAATTCAGTCCCTGAAGGAAGCCACTCCTAAAACCACATTCCTCTTCCACCTGAAGGAACCCCGGGGCTCCTGGCAGACCTCTCCCCACCCCGCCTCCCCCAGGAACTCTGGAGCTAATGTCTTTATCTCTGGTGCTCTGCCAGGCCCTTTATGGATCTTATCTTAGCTCGCTCTCACAGCACACCCAGGCAGCGTTATTCTCGTTTCAGAGCTAAGGACGTTCCAGATCAGAAAGTGTAAGAAGTAACTTGTTCCAAGGTATATGCAGCTGGTATAGAGCAGAAATGGGATTAGAACCCAGGGGTGCTGGGCCACAAAGCATCAGAGCATCTGATACTCATTTCTGGGCTTTAGCTCAACCAGATTCAAGGCTCCTCAGGGTGGAGACCAAGTTTGGATTCCCCACAGGGCTCAGCACAGGGCAGAGGCGTAGTGAGTGTTTGCTCAGCAAATTGTCAGAGGAAGTTTACCCTGATTACCTATTGTGTGAGAACCAGTATTGGGGAAAGAGGAAGTGTTTGTGCAGTGATAAGGTCTGTGTGCCATGGTGGCCCCATGCCCTGGACCAGGGACAAGAAGTGGGAAGGTGGGCAGCAGAATGGGGCAGGGTGAAAGGCTCCTCCCTTACAGGGGCTGAGGGAAGAATTAGGGGTGGCTGAGAGACCCGGGATTTAGGGGAGGATGGGAGGAAGATTTTGGGGGTTGACTGGTTGTTGACTTCCCTGGCATCCAGGCCTACAGGTTTCCCCCACCTGAAGAAGCTACAGAAATAAGGAAGGAAGGGGAAGGCAGGCTCTCAGTGGATACAAGGACCACCTGGAGGTTGTAGGAGAAACCAGTCAGTGGCTGCGCGAGAGGTGAGGGAGGACATCAGGTTTGGGAGAACTTGGGGGCAGATGTGGGATTTAAAGGAGCTTCCGGGAAGTTGGAGGAGAAAGAGGACTAGATTCAATACCTCTGAGAAGAGGACATTTTCTTGAAGAGTCCCATACCAAGAAGGCAAAGCATGGAAGCATGGCTTGGAGGGATCAGAAAAGATGGGATTTGGTGTGGGGAAACGGCAGGAGGGGTTTAGGAAGCTGGTTCGGAGAGGTAGCTGGGCCTGATGAGGATACAGGAAATGCCTTGTGGGGGTGGGGTGGGGTGCAAGTTCAGGGAAGCAGTGGGACCGGGGACCCAAGCTGATACTTCACATCCCCACCTCACCATTTACTGAATGTGGGACTTTGGGGAAATTTCTTAGCATGTCTGACCCTCAGTTTCCTGAGCCATAAAATGGGAGAGAATAATACCGGCTGCCTTATATCATCATTGTGCAGGTGAAATGAGATAAAGTGTGTGCACTGAGCTTAACATGGTGCCTGGAAAGGAGAAAGGCTCAACAAATATGAGCAGTAATTGCCGATGGTGGAAAGATTAGGGTTTGTTCCTGGGAAGGAGGGATCTAGGAATATTGTGAAAAAATAAGCCACTGCCAACCTGTTCTGTTTCATGACAACTTAAATTTCCTGAGTGCTGAGTATGTGCCAGACTCCTTTCTATGTTTCAGATGTTTTATTTCATTTGATCCTCCTTCCCCCACCCCCCACCCCCCAGCCCTATGAGAAGGCACTACACTTATCCTCATTTACACAGGAAGCAGAAATATAGAGGGTTTGGTAATCAGCCTGGAGTCATATGGTGGACGACAGAACTCAGGCATTCTGATGCCAGGCCCACATGCGCACCTCCCGCCTCACATCAGCTTAAGTAAATGTAAGACATCTAGAGATGCGGCCGAGAGAATGGGTCATAGAGTTCACAGCGTAGCATGAGGCTTCTCAAAACTCTGGGGCATAAGGTTCCCCTGGGAAATGATCTAAAACGCACAATCCAGGACCCCGTGCCCAGAAAGCCTGCCTCTGGCAGCAGAGACAATAAAATATAGGGGCTGGGGCAGGGAGGTCAGAAATGTATATTTTTTAATCAGCTCCTTAGGTGATTCTGATGCAGCCTGGAGGGCTAGAGGTAGGAAGAGAACACAGGAACAGTACAGGAATAACTAGATGGCCCAGTGGGGACGATATCTGAGTAGCATGAAGAGGCAAAGTTGCCCGGATAAGGTGGGATTTGATGTAGGCATTTTTTTTTTAATTGAAGTATAATTGACATATATTAATTTCAGATGCACGGCATAATGATTCAATATTTATATAGATTGCAAAATGATGACCTGAGCTTTAAGGATGGGTAGGATTTTGTACACCCTTCCACCCTTCTCCATTTGGAGGCTACATTGGGTTAAATTGTGTCCTTCAAAAGATATACTGTAGTCCTAAGCCCTGGAACCTGTGAATGTGACCTTATTTGGAAAAAGGGTTTTTGCAGATATAATTAAGGATCCTGACGTGAGATCATGCTGGATTATCTGGGTAGATCCTAAATCCAATGACAAATGTCCTTATAAGAGACAAAGGAGAGACACAAAGAGAAGTCCCCGTGAAGACAGACACAGAGATGGAAGTTATGCAACCACAAGCACAGGAATGCATGGAGTCACCAGAAACCGGAAAAGGTGAGGAAAGATTCTCCTCTAGGGTCTTCAGATGGAGAACATCCCTACTGATACCTTGATTTCAGACTTCTGGATTCCAGACTGTGATATAATACATTTCTATTGTTTTAACCATCCAGTTCATGGTGATTTGTTATGGCAGCTCTAAGAAACTAACACACACTTTCATCCTACTCACACCATTCACCCTGGGGAAATCTTTGTGATTAGACACTGAGATGTGGAGCTCCCATCCTACAGACAATTCGGCTGTGCTTGCTGGATCCCAGCCAGGACACCAGGCCCTAAAAGAGGGTGATGGAGCACAGCTGTTAGTAACATGGTGGCATCACCTTTGTAGACTTGTGACTTCTCCATTTCTCCTTGGATGAAGACTTGTGAGAAGTCAAAAAAAAAAAAAAAAAAAAAAAAAAAAAAAAGAAAGGCTCAGTCTCTGGCTTCACAATTTACAAAGGAGGAAGTCACACCTAGAAAGCATAATTTCCAGCCCAAGGTCACCCAGTGAGTGGTGGCAGGGCAGAGCCAGGACCCCTATCCAGAGCATACATCTCCCAAGGGACGTTCAGTCCATGGTTCTCAGTGTGGGCTTGCCATGAAGCCCTGGCTATTATAATGCTATAATGTTGTTGCTTTCATTTCACTCTGAAAGAGTCAATTATCTGCAACGATTTTCCTTGGTGGTCGGTCTTCTTGCCCCTGACCGACATGTGGGTGCTGGTGTTTGACCTCTGGCTTAGAGATTCTGATGGTTCCCTTCCCCATAGCAGGGTCTTCTGCTTTAGGGATGCAAGTTGAGCTATCTTTGGAAACTGCTATCTGAAATGAGGAAGTTGGCCATCTGTAGAACTGAGAGCACTGGCTGTGGTCTGTGAAACACCAAATCTTGGAGAAGTACCTCTTTAGAAAGGTTATTAATACTTCCTTGTCCACGTGCCACAAAGATTTTGTGCAAGGGAGAAGAAAAAGATTCCCCCATGTGCCTGCAGAGAGCTTCCTCCTCATCCTCCTCATCTGAAGCCCTTGCTTCTCATTCTTCCCTCTCTGTAATGCTTGAGCTGGTAGCACGTGGCCAGCCAAGGAATGAACCTTGTCCCAAAGCTGGTGTTCCAGGTACTCTAGTTACCAAAGGACTAATTTTGTGTCATGTTCTAGGAGAAAGGGCAGCAGAGCTTCAGCAGGAGAAATCAAGAAGTATTTATAGAGAGCACACTAATTGAAAGGCATTGGAAGGTTAGGTGTTGAATGGGGTCAGGAAGGGTTAGGGTAGAGCATTAGCTTTCAACCCTGAAGGTATATTGGATCCCAAGGATGTTTTTAAAAATCCCAATGCCCAACTGCACCCCATACCATTTACATCAGAATGTCTGTGGAGGGGAGTCTGGCATCAGCATGTTTTAAATATCCCCCAGATGATTCCAGTGGGCAGTCAAGTTAGGGAACCACTGAAATATGCTATTCTTAGGGATTATACCCAGATACTCTGTTTTCAGTGGTCTGGGGTGTGTCCTAGTTGGGTCCTAGGCATCGGCAGTTTTTAAAAAGCTGCTCAGGTGATTCCAGGGTGCAGAGGCGATTCCAGTTAAGTAATAAAGGTCAAGTCATATGGGCATTGTCAAGGCTCCTGCCGCTGGTGCTCTTGTCCCATCTGTATGGATCCATATGTCCCACAAGATGGAGCTTTTGTTGAAGGAGAACGTGTTATGGTGGATTTCAGAGACAGCTGGTGATGGTGGATGCCAGATGTTGATTCATTAGTGGGCTATCAAAGAAAATACATTGGAGAGAAAACCCAAAATTTTCTCAGAATCAAGAGTGAAGGCTGAAAACAGTGTAGTCCTATGCTCTAGGTCACCCAGCTTTAAGGCCTCAGAGTACTTTTGAAGTAATCCCAAGCTCTTTGAGGATCTGCCTGCGGACAGGCTTCAGTCATGGCTGTGTCCAGATGCAGAGTGTAGCTAATTTTGGGGGGTAGGTGCATTTGGCTCTCTGTTAATCCTCCTTTGGAGGGTCTCAACTCTGGGGCTACTTCATTGAGAATTTTCCCCATTTTCCCCTTCTTTCTTAATCCTTAATCCTTATGTCTATAGGATTCTAGACATAAGGCAAACAGGAGACCCTGCATTCCCCATCTTACCTCCTTGACCCTACTTCCTTCTCTCCTAGAGTCCCATCTTCACAACTATTCTTCTCTGTCCCTTGGTTCTTCCATTCCAACTGGTCAAGTGGATTTCTTTTCATCTCATTCGTGCCCTGAGATTCTTCCTTCCAGGCCTCCAGAACTCATCTCTCTGCACTGGGCTCTAGGACTGGTGTCCTCCGTAAACAAACAGTGCTTATGGGCTAGAGGGAATGCCTCCCATCTTCAACTCCCAAGGTTGGCCTTCTCAACTTTGGTTACTCTCAAGGCATGTGGGTAGTGGTGATGGTTCATGTGTTGGCTCTTAAGTTTCCTGAAACTTGTTCTTTCTAGACACATTTTTATATCCTTTACTTGCATCGTCTCTAAAATTCTTCCCAGTAATTTTCTGGGTTAAATCCAGACTTCTTAGTGCTCTCAGCTCACACATATTACTAGAACTTTGATCCTGGTAATCAGGAGGTACAGGCTGTAACATAAAAGGCAGGGTCCTGATAGTTTATCTTGCTTGACATGTTCTATAGACAACACTGAAGAAGGGCATTAATTTTCATAGAGAGTTGGTGAGGAGTTCTTGTTTCCTACCTAGGAAGATAAAAATTTAGCATCATGGGAATCTGGAGAGGAAGATACATCTTGTTTTTTTCAAGCAAGTGAGCTTGAGCTAGTGAGCTAGTAGATGCTACCAGTTTCACATCAACTATTGACATCTTCATGGATATTCTGGAAGACTTAAATTCACTTAAGCCCCTCAAAAGTTGTATTATTCATATAAATGAGGACAGAAAAAGAATCTAAAACTTCTCAGTGGAGTGGGAACTAAATGATAAGTGCCCTGTTTAATCAAATGTAGTGACAACTATGCCTGAAAACTGGTCTTCTCAACTCTAAGACTAACTCATTGTGTGGCTTGAGACCAGTCACTTAACATCTTTGGACCTCAGCTTCTCCATATGAAAAATGGCAATTAAAATACTATATAAAGGAACTAGTGTTTATTGAGCAACTGCTCTATGTTGATGTGCTAAGTGCTTTATTTTATGTTGCATCCTTTCATTCATTCATTCAGCAAGTATTTGTTGAGCACCCAGTATGTACAGGATATTGTACCTGGCCTAGGGATGTATCAGGCACAAAAAACAAAGACCTGCCTGGCTTTCTTAGAAGTAAAATGCAAGTAGGGCTGTGTGAAATTAACTAGAAAAGAAATATCAAGATACTCGTCATTATTAATGAGTACTATATAGATAATAAAACTAGACCACGTGATAGAAAATAACCTGGGGACAGGGTTACTTATGCAGGGTTGGCTTTCTAGAAGGAGACATTGGAGTTGGGACTTGAATGATGAAGAGCAGCCTGAAGAGTCCAGAGTCCATGGGACAAGTCTGGGAGACAGCACTCCAGGTAGACAGTAAGTGCAAAGGCCCTGATGCAGGTAGGAGTTCAAACTGTCTGGAAGGCCATGTGACTATAGATAGGAGAGTGAATGGAGCGTGGTAGGAGGGATTGGACACTGGGTGAAATGAGACTAGAGAGGTAGGCAAGAGCCAGACCACAGTAGCCTTTTGGGTTGTGATAAGGTATATGGGCTTTGTTCTGATTGATCTTACTTTTTTTTTTTTTAATCATTAAAGGTGTATTAAGGAGAATAGTGGGACAAGAATGGAAGAAGAAATGACAATAGGGAGGATGTTTTCTTACCTAGGTGAGAGAAGCAAACTCTTTCTGTAAAGGATCACACAGTAAACATTTTAGGTTTTGTGAGCTATATAATCTCTGTCATAATACATTCTTCCCCTCTCTCTCCTGCTTCTCCTCCTCCTTTTTAGACAACCCTCTAAAAATGTAAAAACCATTAGTCTTGGGTGATACAAGAACAGGAGTTTGCATGCTGGATTTGGACTGTCTAGCTGGGCAGTAGTTTGCAAACCCCTGGCTTAGAGAGAAGTAGAAACTGACTGGCATATATTTAGGACACAGAATGGATAGGACATGCTGATGAACTGGGTCTGTGTGGGGAGGGGGTAAGAGAAAGAGGAAACAAGGATGGCCTCAGTGAAGAAGTAGAAGGTGGTGCCATTTACTGAGATGGGGAAGAAGCACATTTGGGAGTGGGGGGAGAGGGGAAATTAAGAGTTAAGTATGAGTTGCCTATTAGTCATCCAATTTGGAGATGTCAAGTAAGGAGCCTGATATAGACTCTGGAGCTTAGAGGTCAGGGCTGGAAATCCACATTTGGGAATTGGGGAGTTATCAGACTATGAATGCATTTAAAGTCATGGGAGTGAATGAGATCAACCCCCAAATGCAGCACAAAGGTTCCAGGAACAGGTCTTGGGAGACTTTAGAACTTAGAGAACCCATAGAAGTCCTTGGAATCATTCTCTGGGTCAAAGACACATGACAAATATTGCCAAATGGCTTTCCAAAAGGGTCTTTTGCATCTTCACAGAACCCACCTTGTTTTAGCTGCTTAAATACACTCTATGAGTGGGCCTGTACACATGAATGGGCAGAGACACCAGAGTTAGGAATTCTTGACTGCTTCTGCATGGGAGTGGGGAGCCTCAAGCCACACTGGAGGATTCAGCTGGTTAAAGGAGGCATCGAGAAGGCAGAAGGCAGATGGCTAAAGCCTTTCTAACCACAGAAAGGACTGTCCAAGGATTTCTAACCACAGAAACACCCAGCAAGTTTATCACAAATGCAGATTCTTAGTAAGAGCTCTGAATCACTGTCTGGGGTGAGGTGTGTTTTAAACATGCTCCCTCTCTATAAACAAAAGGTTGAAAACCCTGTGGCTTAGGGATAGTCTGGGTAAAGAGTATGTCCTGGTGACATCTATTCAGCTCCAGAGGCCCCAGGGGCTTCAGGAATCTTGGGAACCTGGGTCCGGCTGGGGAAGTTTCAGGATGATAGGATAGCAGAGACTGTTAGGCTAGGAAGAAACATTTTTTCTGGTTGTGGCACTCTTCCTGTTTGCTCTCCAATTCATGAGGCCTTTTCCCTGCAACAAATGAAAAATGGTACCTTCTTTAATGCAGATGTAGAGTTTAAAAGTTTGGGTTCCCTAGGAGTATCTACTCTGCCCTCTAGTTCCATAGCATAGAGGGGAAAATTTTTTTCCCCTGAATTTTATTGGTAAAATTGAAATTGTATCTACACTTTAGATACATCATGGATTAAATACATTTGTGTGAAAACAGCTAAGGAATAATTGAAGGAATTTGCTGTTAGGTCTTTTGCTAGGAGCTAAGGGATCAATATTGCATTTACTGAACCATTATTTATTGTGCCTTCTAAGTGCCAGGCCCTATTTTATTTTATTTTATCTATCTATCTATCTATCTATCTATCTATCTATCTATCTATCTACTTATTTTTAGTTTATGTGTGCAAGCCCCAAGTGCAGCTCAGGGCACATTCCCATGACCAACTGTGAGATCATGACCCGAGCCAAAATCTCAAGTCAGACGCTCAAACGACTGAGCCACCCAGGTGCAGCATCAGGCCCTATTTTAGATTCAGGAGATAAAGCAATGAAAAAAATAGACAAAAATCTCGGCCCCTCACAAAACAGATACCCTAGTTAGGGAGACAGATTAATAAACAAGATAAATACATACAGTGTATATAAAATAGTGGCGAGTGCTAGGAAGAAAAATGTGAAGGAGGGAAGGGGGACAAGAAATAGTTGGAGGCAGGATAAGTGAGAACATAGGACAAGAAAGTACACGTGGGCTGTGACTTGGGAAAGTAACTCAATTTCCCTAGGTCTCAGTTTCTTCATCTGTAAAATAATAAATAATGGTACCTTCCTGAAGAAGGCTCAGGCGCTCAGACTGACTTTGTCACTTTTAAACAATGGGATCTGGAGTGTGAAAGATCTTTGGCCTCTCAGAACCTCAGTTTCCTCATCTGTAAAATGAATAGACTTGCCCAGCCTATGTCATATGGTGATTGAAAATGTCAAGTGAGATAATTACATGAAAATATTTTTTAAAATAAGCTATTATATGAATGTAAGATAGAAATTAAAATACATGCATAGATAGAAATTAAAATACATGCATACACACACGCATGCGCACACACACACACGCACACACACACACAGGATTTTATGGGTTGCAAATCTTTGGCTGATGGTCAGCAGAGCATAAGGGCTGAGAATAAACAATGAATTGAATAACTCCTTGATACTGATTCCCTGCATGGGCAGGGAAAAGGCCAATGCAAATTATGAGGATGTGCTGAGTAGACTAGCAATCTTATCCTAGATCGGGGATAAAATAATCAAACTAAATGTTCCTAAATGGACACCTCATAAAATAATTATTATATGGCATTTGTCAAATTTTAAAATGCTTTACAGCTCCTTTATGTTTGTTCTTGTTTTGTTTGTGGGACTTCAGTTCCAGGAAAAGAACTAGATGGACTGAAAGGAGTTATAAATACAGAACAATCATTTAAATTGCTAAAAGCAGATAGTCCAACTTCTGGGTATTTCTGTAGCTGATCAATGAAAAGCAATCAAAGTAGATGATTCTAAATTTAGGCTCTTGTGTATTCCTTTTTCATCTTCATATTTTCTTCATTCCTGACTATTTGATAGCAATAGTGGTTAAATCAAAACATGTCGGTATTCATGCACGGTATAGTGTACCATCATCACATAGTAGGTACTCAATAAATATTTGATAAAAGAACATATGAGCGATTACCATGTACATTTACTTACTACAGAGTAGCCTATTTGATCCCTAAAGTGTTTATGCATTAAAAACACGTAATTACTTGACAACGCTTATCTGGTAAATGGCATCGGCTCCATTTTTCAGACTGAACTAAAACAGTGTGTTTTATTCAATTTAAATGGAAAATACACGGGCACCAGACTGCTTCAGTCCGGTGGAGCATTCAACTCTTGATCTCAGGGTTGTGGGTTCCAGCCCCCACCCTGGGTGCAGAGATTACTTAAAAATAAAATTAAAAAAAATTTTTTTCAACGTTTATTTATTTTTGGGACAGAGAGAGACAGAGCATGAACGGGGGAGGGGCAGAGAGAGAGGGAGACACAGAATCGGAAACAGGCTCCAGGCTCTGAGCCATCAGCCCAGAGCCTGACGCGGGGCTCGAACTCACGGACCGCGAGATTGTGACCTGGCTGAAGTCGGACGCTTAACCGACTGCGCCACCCAGGCGCCCCAAAAATAAAATTTTAAAAAGAAAATACAAAATCCAAATTTCGTTGAATGTTACCTAACATAGTAGGTGCCTGAGGTTTACTAAATAAGATACATATTCAGAAAGCAGTTACTCCAGCAGTTACTGTGCTCAGGTGCACGATCTGTGCCTACGCCCAGCTCACATTCATCAGGTAACCCATACACCTAATCTGAGATACTGGCTCCGCTCGCCTAATAGCTAAATTAGAATCTTTCCGCTCAGCCTCTCGAAGTTTTCTTCTCTAGTGCTCAACGTGTCAGTTGTCACCAAGGCAGCAAGGTGCTGGGAAGGCCCATCTGCCTGCGCCCCGCCCGGCGGGCCTCGGAGGCCGATGGGCGGGACTAACCAAGGGCCTTTGTGGCCGTTTCCTATTGGTGCTTGGTTGCTATGGTATCACCGACCTTAAAAACTCGCGGGCACTACTTCCGGAAGTTAAAAAAGAATTACTTCCAGGGCTGCCCACACTTGTTACGGCTGACTGAGCGGTTACTAAGGTTAACAAAAATAAAACTTTTGAGGGAAACTTATAGAAAACCGAATTTAACCATTTTAATTTGTTGATATTACGTGGTATCATATCATGTTTTCCCTTTCAAGAGATTTATCATATAGTCCTCGTTTATTTGCCAGTCTCCAAAATGGCGCTCACGGCATTCGGTCAGAGGTGAGTCACGTGGGACCTCCCGGTTCCGGCGCGGTAGAGGCCCAAGGAGGTGAACCGTCTCCGGCACCATGTCTGGTTTGTCTGGCCCACCAGCTCAGCGTGGCCCTTCCCCGTTGGCGGTGCTGGTTTTATTCCTGCTGGGCCCCAGCTCGGTGCTCTCCATCTCCTTTCATCTCCCCGTTAACTCCCGCAAGTGCCTCCGCGAGGAGATCCACAAGGACCTGCTGGTGACGGGCGCGTACGAGATCACCGACCAGTCTGGGGGCGCTGGCGGCCTGCGTACCCACCTCAAGGTGCGGCAGTGGGCGGCGCGGGGAGGGAAGACCGTAGGCGTCGACCGAGGATGGGGTGGAGGGGCGGCCTGGGGCCTGGAGGGCGGCCTGGCCTCCCTGAAGCGCGATGGGTGCGCGGTCGAGACCGCCCCCTCATCCGGCTGGTCGGAGTTGGCGGGGCGGGGCGGGGCGCCAATGCCAGGGAACCCTTACAAGGGCCGCGAGGCCTTGCTGGATGTGGTGACCGCTGAGCTGGGGCGGCCTCGACTTTGGTCGTGGTCGGGGTCCTGTAAGTGTTCCGGTCCTAGTTATCTTGAACTGGAACTTGTTTCTCCGAAGAGGCCTCTGCGTGTTGAGTATGTGTCGGGCTTGGCATCATCAGACCCCCTGAAACCTGCAGGAAAATCATGGAAGGGCTGAAGCTTACCGTGAATAATAAAACCCGTTATTTGTTGAGCATTAGCTGTGTGTCAGGTCCTGTGCCACGTTACATATGATACTATTTAGTTCGTTACCGTTGGTTTCATCTTACACGTGAGCAGACTGAGGCTTAGAGCGATGTAGAATAAATTGATGTCCGAGCTGGAATTCTTGGTTTGGGAGTTCAGTAAGGTGAAAGAAAAGGACTGCAGTCTTACACTCGCCTTGCTTTTTATTTGTAATACCTGTGATTGGTTAAAGTCGATCGTTGGTCACAAAATGGTCACTCTGTAGTATTTTCTTTAACGGTACCCCAGAGTTTGGATTTGGCCAATTTTTATGCAAGATTTCAACAGTATTCGTTGATGGTGACAAACTACTACTGTAATGCCAGTTTGGCCCTCTTGTGCCATTAGGATGACCAGCGCTGTCTTTGAAAAGTTAATATAATATGATACCCATAAAGCTTTGATTGTTTTATTCATTCGGGATAAGTGCACAGTTTGTTAAGAAAAATGGGTCTTAGACTAAATAGGAAGAAACCTTTTTACTTTTTCATAGAGCTTCGGGTATAGTAAGACCATAATTTATGTTTAAGGTATTGGAACCCAGTAGTGGTAATTATTTATATTTTATTTGGGAGATATAAACTATTTTTAGGGGTTTGCTCAGTGACCTTTTCTTTTATTATTCTCTTCAGATACCAAACTTCTGTCTGACCAAGAAAGCTGTGATCATATAATTTTAGAGGTTTAGATACAGTGTTTTGAGAGTCATGCTGCTGACTCCTCGAAGGATGTAGTGCATAGAATAAGAGAATTTGAGCAATAAAGGAGATGTTACTCTCCTCTCCAGTGTTGTCCCCTCTGATTTATATTTACATTTTGAAACCCTTCAGTGGCTCACTGTTGCTCATCTGATAAAGTTTAAATTTTCCAGCGTGCTCTGTAGCGCTCTTTATGATCTCTTTCTGGAGCTTTATGTATTTGGTCACTCCCCATTTTGCATTTTAGGTATGAGCCACCCTGAACAGTACCCTGAACTTATTTTCATCTGATATTGTAGCTATTTGTCTTTATACCTTGTCTTTCTTATTAGATTGTTAGTATTCTGAGGGCAGGAATTATTTTCATGTTCATATTTTCCAGAATCTCAAGCATTTGGCCTGCCTTCTAGTAAGCCGTTAATAAATACAGGAAGCATAGTTTAGCTTTATGGCCTCATGTGAATTATATCGCCTCCAAGACTGCTGGAGACACCTCAACAACACTAACATTTTGCCATCACTCAATTGGTCTCCCCACGTGTGCTTCGTTCTCTTGCTTCTAACCAGCTTAATTGGATTACTCCTGGGATCCTAAACCCAAATAAATGCCAGGTAGGCAACATAAATGAATGAATTGGGACAGATATGATTATAAACAGTGGCAGTGATGATACCTGGGAGACGCTGGGAACTGTTAATTTGGGGTAGCCAGTACCGATCTCATGATGTAGGCCTTGTTGCCACATCTAATTTTTCACATGAAGTCAGAAATCCAGGTTTTGATGTGAAATCTCCTGATTTTTAAATGTCATCAACTGATTCAAATTGATTTGGTTATGGTTTGTTTGCAGTTTTATAGAGAAGAGTATGGTCAGTCCGCCATGAATACAGTACCCAGACTCAATACTTACCAGGGTCTTGCCACACTTGTTTCATCGAAACTGCCTCTCCTTCTCATTTTATGCTGATTTTTTTTTAATGTTTATTTTTGAGAGAGAGAAAGCAAGCACGAGTGGGGGAGGGGCTGAAAGAGGGCGGGGAACAGAGGATCTGAAGCAGGCCCTGCGCTGATGGCAGAGAGCCCGACGCGGGACTCAAACTCACGAACCAAGAGATCTCGACCTGAGCCGGAAGTTGGATGCTTAACCAAAGTCGGATGCTTAACCGACTGACCCGCCCTAGTGCCCATATGCCGAATTGTTTTAAAGTAAATCCCAGATATCATGGTATTTCAGTCTTGCACACTTCAGCATGAATTCCTTTAAGCACGTAGTCACGGTGCTATGTGGCTATACTCACTCCACAAAATTAATAATGCTATCCAGTAGTACCCAATTCATATTCAGGTTTCTCCACTTGTCTCAGAAATATGTTTTTAAATTAATTTCTTAGATCTCTCAAGTCTTCTTTAATCGAGTCTTGGCAGTTGTATTGTCAGTCAGTTGTCCGTAAAATGTCCTATACTGCGGCTTTGTCTGTTTACTTCCTTGAGGTATCATCCAAACAGTTCTTTCTGCTCCCCGTGTTTCTTGTAAAAGGAATCAGCTCTAAGATTTGCTGCAGTTAGTTTCAGGTTTATCTTTTTGGTGAAGAGTACTTCGTGGGTGCTGTATGCCTCATGCGGCATCGCAGCAAAGCACACAGTACTTTCTGTGCCTCTCAGTGCTAAGATTGATCAGTGGGTTCACCTTTGTGTTAGCGTCCTACTGCTGCTGTAGCAAATCACCACAAACTCAGTAGCTTAAAACGAGACACATTTATTTATCTGACAATTCGGAGGTTAGAAGTCATAAAATCAAGGTGTCAACAAAGCTGTGTTGTTTCTGAAGGCTCTAGGTGAGAGAATCCATTTCCTTGTCTTTTCCAGCATCTAGAGACTGCCTGCATTCTTTAGTTGGTGACCCTTCCCCCATCCTCAGAGCCTGTAATAAGTATCTCTAAATCTTGCTTTTTCTTCCTCTTTCCCACCGTCTCTCTCCCCCTCCCTCCTCTGCTTCCATCCATCATCTCCTTCTGATTTTCCTGCTTCTCTCTTTCCCTTATAAGGACCCTTGTGATAATCTCCTTATCACAGACCCTAATTTAATCACACTTGCAAACCCCCTTTTGCCATGTACTATAACATTCATGGGTTCTGAGGATTAGGGTGTAGACATCTTTGGAGAGGTGGGCATTATTCTACCTACCTAAGGTGGTAGCAGCCCAAAGTCTCCATTGTAAAGCTTCTCATCATTCTTTTACTTCTGAGTCTATTGCTGACTGTTGTGCGAATTTATTGTTTCATTAAGGTTGTGTAATGATTTTCTAATTTTGTTATTTCTTCCATATTTGCTAGCTGGAATTCTTTTTTTAATTTTTAATGTTTATTTATTTTTAAAAGAGAGAGACAGAGTGTGAACAGGGGAGGGGCAGAGAGAGGAAGACACAGAATCCAAAGCAGGCTCCAGGCTCTGAGCTCTCAGCATGGAGTCTGATGGGGGCTCGAACCCACAAACCACACGGAGTCTGATGCGGGGCTTGAACCCATGAACCACGAGATCATGACCTGAGCTGAAGTCAGATGCTTCACTGACTGAGCCACCCAGGTGTCCCTTAGCTGGAATTATTCTTAAAGAATTCATCAACTTTTAAAATCATTTGGTTACCCTAAAATTTTTAATTCATGTAGAAAAGGCAGGATAAATGCAGAATTCATTCCTTCTAATTGACAATTTTCAGAGTAAGAGAGAGTTGCCTTTGTCATTCGAATGTAGTCTGAAGAAGGTGTTATTTTAATGAAGTATTATACTGAAATCATTTTTTGTTATTTCCATTTTTAGAGTCATTGTTTTTATCACTTGCATTCTTTCTTTAGGCTCCCATGTCCCTCTGGTTCCTGTAGCCTTTTATTTTAACACAACCCCATTAGGGTTTGATAGCTTCCCTGTTTTGTGGAACAAGGTATCCTAGGCTCATCTTTCGTCTGCGCAACCACTGACCTAGAAGTGGCGGTTCCTCCAAGGAGTTCTGTCCATTTTTGTGGGGAATGGTATTTTAGAGACCACAAGCTGGGTGTCATTTTAAAAAATGTAATATACTGTTCAGGCCACAGAACACTTTTGTGGGCTTGCTCCAGTCCCTTATCACGGTTTGCAACCTTTTTTCATAGCATCTATTCACTTTCTTTTAAATTTTGACCACTTGTGCCCCACACTCTGCCCAAGGATTCTCTGTGCATCATTTCTGCTTCTGAAGTATACCTCTTGAGTGAGAGAATCTGATTGGTTCAGCTCTTTTTTATACGCCAGGCCACATTTCAGGTTTCTCACAGCCTACTGACTGTCTTCTCTTTGGTGTTTTGTCCATCCTTGGTTCAAGCAGCCATGGTTTGGGCTGAGGTTAAGAGGGGAGCTGGAGGCTTTCTGTAGTGTAAAATTTAGCTAACCGGACTTGGCATTTCATTGTTGCTCTGAATAAGGCAGTCTCTCTCATAAGGGTCTTTGTGAATATAGTGCCTCGATTGGCCTAATGCACTTTCTTCCTGTCAGGGAGTACCTTAATGTCCAGCGAATATATCAATGTTTTCACGTATCACTGTATGTTGTAGTTCTGTGTTTATATACACAGTTTTGTGTTTTCTTTCTTTTTTTTTTTTTAAACATTTTTTTTCCACGTTTATTTATTTTTTGGGGACAGAGAGAGACAGAGCATGAACGGGGGAGGGGCAGAGAGAGAGGGAGACACAGAATGGGAAACAGGCTCCAGGCTCTGAGCCATCAGCCCAGAGCCCGACGCGGGGCTCGAACTCACGGACCGCGAGATCGTGACCTGGCTGAAGTCGGACGCTTAACCGACTGCGCCACCCAGGCGCCCCCAGTTTTGTGTTTTCTTACATAGACTCTAAACTCCTTGAGCAGAGATTGTATTTCATTCGCCATTGAAATGCCTGTCTAATACAGTGCCTGGCACATAATACATAGTAGGACTTCAACATCAGAAATTAATGGACAAATGAATTGGCAGTGTCCTAGCCGTATCTCTGATTTTTTTTCTCCTCTTCCTTCCTCTTCATGTCTTTCCTCCCACTCCTGACTCCAACCGTACTGAACCTCGTGCAGTTCCTTGAATGCAGTGTTCTCTTAATCCGGACCAGTGTTTGGCTGCACACCCCTTCTGTGTGCCTTCTTTATAACCTGTTTGACATGGCACTTTTGATGTAGCATGGTGCTTACTTTGTGAAGTCTTTCGTGTCTTATTCATCCCTGTGTCTTAAGTTCAATGTACTGTATACTCATTATTCTACAACTGAGTCAAGTATATTAGCCTTATTAAATAAGAGTTGAGTGGAAAGACCCTGGATGTGGAGTTAGACAGATTTGAGTTCAAATCTCAGCAACTCCACCACTTAAATGGTGTATGGTCTCCAGTGAATTACTTAACCCTTCTCCTTGAGTCCCTGATACGTAACAGGGCGATGATAGATCTCATAGAAGTGTTGGAAGGACTAATTGAGGTGGTTCTTTATTATTCAGCGGATTATTCAGGTCATATATATTATTACTCTTTTGTTTCCTCTCTTCTGAATGAAAATTGCTAATCTGACTCCCCTGTCATATGTCATTGCAGTGACCTGATAAAGAATGTTATAATGAGAAGAATTCTGAGGATTTTGTTTGTGATTCTCCTATTCATGCAATGAATATTTTAATATTTAATATATGCCAGACCTAGCTGGGGAAATGGGGACGGAGAGCAGATGAAACCCTTGAGTTCTAGTTGGAAACAAAAACAGGTTAAAAAAACACACACAGTTGCAGCTAGTGACAAGTACTATAAAGAAAAATCAAACACTAGGGGGTAGGGAGTAACAGAGGGGTAGAGCATCTGAGTGGTCAGGGAAGGCCTCTCTGAATGGCAATGGATTGAAATGATGGGCGGGACTCTAAAGATTTTTGCTTCAGGCCTATATTAAGATGTGTTTTGTGCTGAGATTTCCAGTGAATTTATCCCATACCACCCTTCCCTGTTTTTTTTTTTTGTTTGTTTTTGTTTTTGTTTTTGTTTTTTTCACAAAATGAGGCTAACTCAGGCCGAACAGTATCAGATTTAAAGACTTTGCTATACAAAATTGAAGCAGGATGTATTGACTCATCATTTATAGTGAATATAGAAATTTTTTCATTGCTTCAGGCCCATAATAAGAAGCCTGTTGTAGGAACTCAGAATCTCAACTCTGTTGATTTTGAATTGAAAACCACATTTTCATTAAGACTAGATGATATCATAATAGTTTAATAAGCTCCAATACCATTTATCATTTAGAATGCTTATTAATAGTGCAAATTGGAGGATGAATTAGTTTTAGGTGATGAGTTGTTGCCTAAGGGTGATTTGTACATTACAAATAGTTTACAGAGTGCAAAAAGCAGTTGTGAAGAGTTGTCATAATCATCACCCAAAAGGAAAGAAAAGCCTAATGGTAATAATTGAAATGATTTATACTTTTTCAGCCTCTTCCAAATAATCTAATTGGTCTAACTTTTTTTTCATTGTCATTTTTTCAAGAGTGCTAATGCTAATTAATAGTTCATTTTGCTAAATGTAATTATTTTTTATTTGGATGTTATACCCAGTTGTGGTGCCAATCTTTCCCAACTAGCTTATAGATGAGAAAGCCAAACTGATCATTTGAGTTCAGCCTTGAGTCATAGGCCTATCATAATTTAAGCCTAAAAATGATCAAGAAGTATCTTGGCAGCTGGGAAACCATGGCTTTTAACTGTTTCCACCCCCAACTGAAGCTGTATGAAAAGATTGGGTGTGTGTGTGTGTGTGTGTGTGTGTGTGTGTATGATATAGTTTTGAGATTACTTTATTTGGAACAGTTATTTCCGTTTATTATTACTGGAATCTATACTGAGAACTGATCTTTTTCTGTTGAGAAAAATCTGTCTCTTTTAGGTTTACATGTGATGTGATTATCATCCAGTGGGTTAGAAACAATTGAATAAATAGGTGGTTTGGTACAGAAGGCCAATTGGTACATTAACATTTAATAGTATTAAAAGCTAGTTTCTTTTTGTAGTATATTCTGATTTCTGACCTGTGTTTCCTTCTCTCTAAAAGGTAAGCATCATGTTACTTCATTTAAATTTCTCTTATTCGGTGAAAAGTTGTCTACAGCCTTCTCTGTTTTGAACTGACCTAGAGAAGGGGCTGCTTAGATGTTGAAATTGGTGAGGCGCCTGAGTGGCTCAGTCCGTTGAGCTTCCCACTTGATTTCAGCTCAGGTCATGATTCCAGAGTTGTATCAAGCCCCATGTCCGGCTCAGCACTGAGCATGGAGCCTGCTTGGGATATCCTCCTCCCGCCCCCCCCCCCCCCCCCCCCCGTGCTCTTTCTCTCTCTCTCTCTAATAAAAATAAATAAATAAAAATAAAATCGAAATTGCTATGCCATGTCTTTATGATGATTTCTGGAGACTGTGCCTAGTTTCTAGGAAAATGGAAAAGATTTATAAAGGTAATCTAGTGGGTACAGTGTCTTCTATGCTGTTTCTTGTGTGAATTGCTGACTGGTGGTTGATCCTGAGCCATTGCCCCCATATGCATACTCAGTCTGGCAGCCTGGACAAGTAGAGCCTTCTGTGAAATCAGCTAGCTGGCCACGGACCAGAATTTGGGCTCCCAAACAAGCCTCCAACTTGAGGGAGGTTGATGTCATCTGCTTTATCCTGTGCCCCCAACCTCATTGTTCAACGTAATGTGTGGGAAATCAAGGGACTAGTTGTTAAGAAAGAACAAGGCTTTGTTTGTGCCTGAAAGGGTCACGCTGGAGGTTTTTACCGTAAATAACTTTGGAACAGTATGAAAAAAAACATTTGATCTGGCTTCACCCCCGCAGTAGTATTGTTAGGGCAGCAACTGCTCTTTCGTTCTCATTCCCCTCCCTTCCTCCCTCTTTCTTACTTTCTTCCCCCAACTTCTCCTCCCTCCCATCACCCCCACCCCCCAACCCTCCACCCCCACCCCCACCCAGTCACGCATGACTGTGTTGAGTTAATGTAGCAAATGCTGATAGAAGCAGGAAGAGAGCATCTATCCATTATCATATACAGTGCCTGGAAATTTCCCATCTCTCTCTCTTTTTTTTTTTTTTAATTTAAGTTTATTTATTTATTTTTTTCTTTTGAGAGAGACAGAGATAGCACAAGTGGCGGGGGGGGGGGGGGGGCGGGTTGAGGGTGGTTGTGCAGAGAGTGAGGAAGAGAGAATCCCAAGCAGGCTCGACACTGACAGTGCAGATCGCAACCCACAAACCAAGAGGTAATGACCTGAGCCGAAATCAAGACGCTTAACCAACTGAGCCACCCAAGCACCCCTGGAAATTTCTCATTTCTAGTTTTCAACACTTCTGCAAGTTGCCTCAAGCAATACTATGCCGCACTGCATCATTGTTGAATTGTGTTGGAAGTTTGAAAGAAGCTAGTGTTGTTTAATGCTGCTTGAGGCCTTTCTAAGTTTGACTTTGTTCTGGGTAGAATCTACATGTGATCCTTGGATTTCAGGGATGCAGTCGGTAGACTTGGTTGGTACTTGCTCTTGCTTGAAAGATCAGGGTAAATGCATTTTATGCCCGTTAGATATATAGCTTCTAGGCCATCCGTTACCTGTGTTCTTCAAGTTTGAAAACATCGGTGACTTGTAGTAGCTCACCTTTCCTGTGGTGATGGGAGATGATGAAGTGTCTATGTGATGAGATGAAGTGAGGTGAATGACAGGCATTGTGAAGTAGCACCAGGCTACTCTTGACCTGAACGTGCATCTGAAGGAGGGTCATCTGCTTCCGTACTACAGCGGGCTACAGGTAAGGGAGCCACACAAAGGGAAATCAAGGATGAGGGGAGACTACTCTACTGTTTTTCCAGTCTAAAACTACAGCATCTTCAGTGACTTGGTGTTCTTTCTGCTTTTTTATGTCTTAGGGTAGTAGATCCCATGGCTCAAGATTCACTTGTGAACTTTTACCAAAAGAAGGGTAGAGGCAGGCCTGCAACCGCAGATCATGCACACACAGTCCTCTCTTCCCCTCCCCTCCCCCTGCACCTAAGGTTGTTGGGTCCTGCTTGTAGGTTATTACTTGGCAGGTAAAAAAAAAAAAAAAAAAAAAAAAAAACAACCACATGCCAGAAATGCTGGTGTCATCTTGTATTTCTTACTGTAGCTTGTTAGCAGCTAAAAGGTTTCATTGAATCCTTGCTTCGTCAGACATTTTGTCTTCAGGTTCCAAATCTTGCTGCTGCTTCCTTGAGAATTTTGCCTTTTGTCTTTTTCTCTTTCCACGCGGTAACTATTTGGGCCATAATTGTCCCTGAGTTTAGTCAGGATAGTGTACTTTATAATATAGTTTGCCATCTAGTAACACTATTAGGTCGAAAGTATGGTTAGTGACCTAAATGTTTATGGAGTTCTGCGTTACAACTAACAAATAGTTACCATCATGAGAAAAGGACAGTAATAGTAACACTTGAGTGCTTGCCACATGCCAGACGCTCTTCTAGGCACTTTACATGTGTTGAATGAATTAATTAACCAATTTATTTATTTATTATTTTTTATACCTGTATTAAATTTAATCCTCACAGGGGCGCCTGGGTGGCTCAGTCGGTTAAGCATCCAACTTCGGCTCAGGTCATGATCTTGTGGTCTGTGGGTTCGAGCCCCGCGTCAGGCTCTGTCCTGACAGCTCAGAGCCTGGAGCCTGCTTCAGATTCTGTGTCTCCCTCTCTCTCTGGCCCTCCCCTGTTCATGCTCTGTCTCTCTCTGTCTCAAAAAATAAATAAACGTTTAAAAAAATTAAAAAAAAAACCTTTAAAAATAAATAAATAAATAAATTTAATCCTCACAATAATCTCACAGAGTATGTGCTACTGTCCTTATTTTACATATGAAGAACAGAGAGAGTAAGGAATATACCCAAACCTTTACAGCTAGTAAGTGGCACAATTGTGATTTGATCACAGACCTGAGGTCTGACTCTAGAACATTCAGTCTGTTAGCCTATACTGTCTTTCAAAGGGAGAAAAGGATACGTGTTTCTGTTTTAGTTCATTCTTATCAGTGTATAGAACTTGTACAAGGGTCCTGATGTTTCTAAATTCCTGAGTTAGTCATTCAGAAGCCATAATGATAGTTACCTTTAAAATAATATGCACACATTGTATAGTCAAGTGTTCTACCACAGACTGATTGTCAACCTGAAGAAGACAGAGTCCAAGTAGGAGCCTAATTGAAGGAAATTACATCGTCAGATTTTCACCATCTACAGCAAAGCTGCAAGCTGATTGACCTCTGCTGCTATGGTAGCCTTCCTGGAAAAGACGCATGGGTTTTTTTGTTTGTTTGTTTGTTTGTTTGTTTAATTTGAGAGAGAGAGATTGTGTACACAAGCAGGGGAGAGGGGCAGAGGGAGAGAGAAAGAGGATCCCAAGCAGGCTCTATGCTAAGCGTGGAGCCTGATGCCCACCCAGCTCGATCCCACGACCTAGGATCATGACCTGAGCCGAAATCAAGAGTCAGATGCTCAACAGACCCAAGTGCCCCTGTTTTGTTTTGCTTTGTTTTGTTTTTTAAACATTTTCTTGGGGTTGCTGGGGTATGGAGCTGATTCAGCAAATGAAAGCAATGTGTGACCTGTGTCAATACAAAGACAGACTTGCCACCTTCCCTGTGGATCATATGTTATTTTACAGGAGTAGATATGGACTTTGTCCAAAATAACTATTTGTATGTCCCTCATTAAAGTTTGTGAAAATGCTTGATGCTTGCTTGGCTCTGAGTAGCCTATAAATTTCTTGAGAATCTGCAGACACATGTGTATATATGCATTTGATTTCATCTTTCTGGATAGTATTTTTTAAAACAAACTTTAAAAAAAAATTATTTATTTTGAGAGAGAGAGTGCAAGTGGAGAAGGGGAGAGAGAGAGAGAGAGAGAGAGAGAGAATGAGAGAGAGAGAGAGAATGAATGAATCCCAAGCAGGCTCTGAACTGTCCGCCCAGAACCCACAGCAGGGCCCGGACTTACAACTGTGAGATCATGACCTGAGCCGAAATCAAGAGTCGGACCCTACTTAGACCCTTAACCATCTGAGCCACCAAGATGCCCCTTAAACAAACTTAATTTAATTAATTTATTTAAGTAATCTCTACACCCCACATGGGGCTTGAACTCACCACCCTGCGATCAAGAGTCGCATGCTCTTCTGACTGAGGCAGCCAGGTGCTTCACAAACTTTTAATTTTAGAACAGTTTTAGAGCATTAAAATGTTATTATTGACTAACGTCCATACTTCATTCAGATTTCTTTAGTTTTCACCTAATGTCCTTTTTTTGGTTCCAGGATCCCATCTAAGATCTTTTACATTTAGTCATATCTCTTTGGGCTCCTTTAGATCATGACACTTTCTCAGACTTTGTTTTTGAAGATCTTGTGAGTTTAAAGGAATGTTGGTCAGGTATTTTGCAGGATGCCCCCCCCCCCCCTTGGGATTTGTCTGATCATGTTTTCTTTATGATAAAGCTGGGAGTATGGGTTTTGGGGAGGAAGCCCACAGAGGTAAAGGACCATTTTCATTACATCATATTAAGGGAGCATGCTATCTGCATGATTTACCACTGTTGCTGTTGATCTTGGTCATCTGGCTAAGGTAGTGTTATTGTCAGGTTTCTCTACTATAAAGTTACTTTTTCTCTCCTGTTCCTTGGTGTGCTGTTTGGAAGGAAGTCACTATACACAGCCCACGCTTAAGGAGTGGGGAGGTCTGCTCAGTCTTCTTGAGGGTGCTGTTTTCTACATAAATTGAGTCTTCTGCCTGGGAGATTTGTCTCTGTTGAATGCTTTATATCAGTATGGATTCATGAATATTTATACTTTGGATTACAGTCCAATACTACTTTATTTTGTTGCTCACATTGTTTCAGTTTGGGCTGTTGGGAGCTCTTTCATTTGGCTCCCGTGGCCCTTTAACATACCCTCCTTCTTATTTTCTGTTTTGTTTTGTTCTGTTTTTGAGACTTTCTTACTTTCTGGCACTACAAAGTGCTACAGACTCATCTTGTATAACTTTCTGCCCCCGTCCGGGATCAGCCATTTCTACGAGAATCCCTGCTTCCTTTTATTGGAGAATGAATGGTATTAGAAACCAAGATCTGGGTAGGTAGTATTATTTTTAAGACCTCTCTTCCTGGCTTTTTTTTTTTTTTTTTTTTTTAACACTATTGTGGTTTCAGCAAGTGGCCAAAAGTAGTTCCAGTCTTCTTGGAACTTTTAGAGTAAGTCTGGGAATTCTGTGAGCAGTAAGAGGGGGGTGGGCTGGGCAGAGAACCCTGGCACAGGAGCTGTCGTCTAGGTCCTTCAGGTCCCACCTTTGCATTAGGTCAGGCACATCATTATAGAGGAGCACTAAAAGTACTTATTCGAACTGTATTTGTATCTTTAGCAAGTTTATGGTTGAAATTGGAGAGTGATATTGGTCCCTGTCCTTTTGCAAGGACCTTCCTGATAAATTGTTCTTCATGTCTGGTTCCAGGAAAATTATCTATCATCAGAAAACAAATGATGTGTAACCTAACTTGGTTCTCTTATATAGTCTTTTAATCTTGGCTTCCAGAAAACTTAGAGCCAAATTTATTGTGTACATATCATTTGCTGGATTCAGGTTCTTGATAGTGCCTATTTGTTTCTTCCTGCAGGTGACTTCTAATTTCTTTTATTCCTAATTGCTTTATTTGCCTAGAGTATGGGCCTGAGCTTCTTTTTTTAATTTTTTTAATTTTCTTATTTTTTTTATTTTTATTTTTTCAATATATGAAATTTATTGTCAAATTGGTTTCCATACAACACCCAGTGCTCATCCCAAAAGGTGTGGGCCTAAGCTTCTTAAAGATCCTTTTCAAGTAGGCAGCATATTATCTCGAACGTTTCATAGAAGAAATGGGAGCAGGCTCCAGGAGCAGGACCTGCTCAAGAACCTGTTTTCTGGCTACTGCCTGGGATGGTCCAAGAAAATCCAATTCTTAAGGAGTTTATTTTCCTGGTGACCTGGATTTTCACTTATTTTGACAGTTTCAGTGTGAGCATTTACATATTCTTGACATCAGCTACCCCGCATATAGAATTAACGCTTTTTCCTTACTTACTAAGTTGTGAACTTTGGTTTGCTTTTCTTCAGAAGGTGTTATCTAGAACACAGCTGTATTACTTCCCATTCCTTGATGTCATATGGGTGAATTTTATGGTTTGATATGACCTTTGTTTAATTAAGAATCTTACAATAAATATTATAAAGGAAGTAAACTTTTAAGGGCTTGCTGTTACAGGAGGTAAAAGTGGCTGTTATTTATCGTATTACCAAGGTACTTTAGTAGAATTTAAGGAAAAAAAGTAGAATCTCTCAATTCTTGAGACACCAGATGACTTTTTAAGGTGATCTGTAATTAGAACATTTTAATTTGAGGAAATTTAAAACCATCATTTCAGGATTTTAGGCTTTGCCAGCTCTGGCTAGTCACTGAGCTTGGCTCAGTTTTCTGTTTCTTAGCTACCTACTGATTTATGTAATTATTTTGGGGTTAGTGCATATGCTTGCTTTTTTTTTTTTTTTAACTAATATTGATGGTGTGGCTCCTAAATAGCTGCAGAGTTATGAACTACATGGGAAACCTCCTGATTTTCAGATAAATTCTAGGATCTCAGAATGCCCAGTAGTCCTTAAGAGCTTAACATGGAGGGTAAGTTCTCATGTTGCTTGCTTGGATTTCCAAATATCTGAATAAACAGTCTTTCTACAGTTGTGCCAACTGAAGGTCATAGGGAATATAGGAATGTGAAGGCCCTTAGGGAATTGTGATCATTATCACACACTTTCGGGATTACATTTCATACTGATAAAAGGGGTAGGCAGTGGTGGTTCCTTTGCCTTCAGCCTCTTGTAAAGCATTTGAGTCTTTGCACGAAGATGTATCTTTAATATATTTTCAGATGTCATGGAAAGAACCATGAAAGCAAGTGATTCTACCATAATTGTAGTACAGTGCACATTGTAGCAAGGGACTACTTAAGCCATGTTTACCCCTTCTGAGTACCACCTGGAGGTATGGATTATACCAAAGTCTTTCAGAAGAACATGGCAGGCTTCTTAATTCATTTTGCAAAATACCCGATGAAGGATTTTGCTAGTGACTTAATCTACACTCTTTTTATCACCTAGCTCAAGCTCCTGTCCTTAAATTAGTAAATTTTTTTGAAAAACCTTCTTAATATCTTTTTTTTTTTAAGTTTATTTATTTTTGAGACAGAGACAGAGCATGAACGGGGGAGGAGCAGAGAGAGAGGGAGACACAGAATTGGAAGCAGGCTCCAGGCTCTGAGCCATCAGCCCAGAGCCCGACGTGGGGCTCGAACTCATGAACCGTGAGATCGTGACCTGAGCTGAAGTCGGACACTCAACCGACTGAGCCACCCAGGCGCCCCAAACCTTCTTAATATCTTAAGAGATAAAAGAGATCATAAGCCAAGCACAATTAAATTGGGTTGTTTTTCCTAGGTCAGTGTTTTTCCTAGGTTTTTCCTAGGAAAGACCTGGCCTCTTTCCTTGCCTGACTGTGGAGATGATGGCATCTGTGGTGACTGTTCAGTCCTGCATTTTTTTTTTTTAATGTTTATTTATTTTTTGAGAGAGACAGAGTGTGAGCAAGGGAGGGGCAGAGAGAGAGGGAGACACAGAATCTTAAGCAGGTTCCAGGCTCTGGGCTGTCAGTACCAAGCCTGACATGGCCTTGAACTCCCGAACCACGAGATCATGACCTGAGCCAAAGTCAGATTCTTAACTGACTGAGCCACCCAGGCGCCCCAGTGCTGCGTTCTTGATGCTTATTCCTTGCTGTCCTCTACTGGTTTCATTTACATTAAACATTTCTAGTAGCCTGTATTCCTTTCCTACTGCCTTAAGAATTAAATTAGGGGTGCTTGCCTGGCTCAGTCGGTAGAATGTACGACTCTTGATCCCGGGGTTGTAATTTCGAGCCCCATGTTGGGTGTGGAGATTACATAAAAATAAAATCTTTAAAAAAAATTTTTTTTAATGTTTATTTGTTTTTGAGAGAGAGACAGAGCACGAGCAGGGAGGAGCAGAGAGAGAAGGAGGCACAGGAATCCAAAGCAGGCTCCAGGCTCCCAGCTGTCAGCACGGAGCCTGATGCGGGGCTCGAACTCACGAACCATGAGATCATGACCTGAGCTGAAGTCAGATGCTCAACCGACTGAGCCACTCAGGTGCCCTGTAAAATAAAATCTTTAAAGAGAAAAAGGAATTAAACTAGTGTAAGCAAATCTGGAAGCTTGTTTTTATCCAAGTAAGCCTTAGAAAAGTTCCACATTTTCTGCAACTTTATTCATAGGAGCCAAACTAAGCTAGAGTTTTTTCATCAGCTTGGAATGTGAAAATCTGTTATTCCCGCAGTCATTCTTTCTGAACTTCCTCCTTGCTCTTAAAAGTATTGTCGTTGTGCATTTGGGAGCTAGGGAGCAGGGACATACGAGTGCCTAATGGGTGACAGATCCTGAAGAAAGGGAGAATAACACATTGCTGTCACATTGGTGACTACACATTGGGAGTTGAATAGTTCCCAGACCAATTTTTGCCCTATAATACGTGTGTATTCAAGGTTCTAAAGTAGTCTTTTCTAAAGCCTTTTCTTTTAGCTGATTGAGAAAAAGTATCACATGAACAGGAGGCCTTTAGGAATCTTCAGGGCTAAGTATTCCCTTCTCCTTGCAGATTATATAGTTATTGCTGCTTCAGGACCTCTACCTTGCGGCTGCCTGCTAGTCCCTCCAAGATGAAGAATGCAGACTGAACAGTGCAGTGCTCACTTGAGAGGACTCTTACGCATTCTGATTTGCACGGACCCAGAGAATCTATCACATTCTGTTTCTTAGTCTTTCTTATCATCTGTGCATTCCATTCTTTCACACGTTCCTTTTGTGGGGAAGCAACATGGAATGGAGGAAGAACATGGATTTTCCACTACTTCAAATGCACATACAGAATTTATTAACTCTGTGATAAACAGGCTACTAGGTTTCCTTGTCATTAAAATGGGGATAATAAGACGGGCCTCTCTGGGATTGTTGTGAAAATTTAATAAATATTATGTATGAAGTTTATAGCATAATTCCTTAATCCCTGTATCCTTCCAAAAACAGTTGCAGAACCTCAAGCCTAGATCACTTACTACTTTTCTTTGTTCCTACATCCTGGTTGCTAAGTGTTGCCACTTAGAAATCCATGGCCCATGATCTCAGCTGAGACCTCCATGCTTCCCAGCAATGCTTTCATGTGATTTTAGCCACCTTTTTTCTTGTCCAGTGCAGAGGTCAGAAATTGTTGGCCCAGAAGAACTTGGTTCCCTAGACCTCTTTTGTTTGGCCTTGACATAGTTTTTCATATGTTGGGATTGGCTGTAAAGATCTAAAATTTAGGAGATTTCAACTAAAAGTTAAAATGTCTAGCTTCTTTTGAAAAAATTGAATGATCTGAAAACCCAGCATGACATGGCAGTCATTGGTTTCTCCCTTGAGACCGGTGTATCTTCTCATCTTGCCAAATTGTCTACCACCTTGTGGACTGACGCCCGTGCGATTTACTTAGGTTGCTCAGTTGATCCTGGGAGGCTTTGACTTTTTGGTCTTGTCCTATGACCTCTTCCTCCTTAAAATCCCTCAGATCCATCCCCTTCTCCCCATCATTCCTAGCCTGGAGTGCTGGAATAGTGTCCTAACCCATCTTCTTATCTCTAGCACTGTCCCCTCTTGAGTCTGTCTTCATGGTATTACCAGGTTCATCTTTCTAAATTGCAAACTGAATCATCACTCTCCTGTTTCAAATTCTTCATTGCCTTTCCACTTGTACAAATGAAGTTTAAACTCCTTAGCATGCTGTTGCATTTCTTTTTTTTTTTTTTTTTTAAGTTTATAATTATTTTGAGAGAGAGAGTACATCTGGGCAAGTTGGGGAGGGGCAGAAAGAGGGGGAGAGAGAATCCCAGGCGGGCTCTGCATGGCTCAAACTTACCAACCATGAGATCATGACCTGAGCCAAAACCAAGAATCCGACGTTTAACTGCCTGAGCCACCCCGGTGCCCCTGGTGTTGCATTTCTACATGATCTGGCCACTACCTCTCCAGCCACTTAACCTCTCTGTGCCTTGGTTTCCTGCTATTGAACATGAGAGAAATAATAGTTCTTATCTATAGTGTTATAATAAAGATTAAATTTAAAATGCATATAAAGCACTTAGCATAGTACTCAACATTTAATAAGTGCTTAGTAAATACTAGTTATTAGTATTATGATGGTACTATATATATATTTTTTTTTCAGTCTTCATATTTGCTATTTCTTCTACCCTGAATGTTCTTACACCCCTATTTTTCCCTTTTTAACGAAAATTTTTTTCATGTTTGTTTATTTTTGAGAGAAAGATAGCATGAGCAGAGGAGGGGCCTAGAGAGAGGGAGATGTAGAATCTGAAGCAGGCTCCAGGCTCTGAGCTGTCAGCACAGAGCCTAACGCAGGGATCGAACTCACAAACTGCGAGATCATGACCTGAGCCCAAGTCGGATGCTTAACCGACTGAACCACCCAGGCACCCCCCTCCCCATTTTCCCCTTAATTGCAGCTTATCCTATGGGACTTAGCTCACATGTCACCTTCTCTACAGTATATTCCCTGAACCTCCATATCCTTTGGCACATGTACTTACCTCTAGTAGTGCAGTTTTCACGTTATAGTGAAGTCTCATTTCTTATTCGTCTCCTCATTTAGACTTTTAAGCCCTTTGAAGATAAGAACTGTCTTACACATCCCATCCCTGTATCCTGAATGACCAGTGCAGATCTAAGCATTGACAAATTAATGATCAACATCATTCATGGCAGAAGATACTTGATTAATATTACTACTGTTAATTCTTAGGGAATTGAGAAGATGTGCCCTAAAACCTTTTATTCAGCCCTCATTTTAATTTTTTTTTAATGTTTTCTTCTCTATGTGTGCCTTTTTCCTTCTCTTTTTGCATCAGTGTCCCATTTCCATTCTCTGCTCCCTACTGCCTCTCCATCAGAGTTTGTTTTACAGAAGAGATGTGTTCTTATATGTCTTTTGTCGTGTATTCTTTTGGTAATTGTCTGCTTTGTTTTTGTGACATATCTCTTTCTAGATAATGATACTGGCATACATTTTATAAGGTGAACTTTTGCTGATAAACCCAATCTATATCAACTGTATCAGCTTTTAGGTTTGGTAAGACTTTTTTTTTTTAAGTTTATTTATTTTGAGAGAGAATGTGCAAGTGGGGGTAGGGGGTAGACAGAGAGGAGCCCAATGTGGGCTCAATATCATGAATCGTTGAGATCATGACCTGAGCCAAAATCAAGAGTCGGATGCTTAACCAACTGAGCCACCCAGGTGCCCTAGGGTATGGTAAGACATTCTATAGCAGCAACATGTTTTAGCCATCAGTGTGGATACTGTTTGAATGAATAAAATTTGCTATATTTGGGTTTCATCTTCTTTTTTTTTTTTTGTAAGTTTGTTTATTTTGAGAGAGACGGAGACAGTGTGAGTGGGGAAGGGGCAGAGAGAGAGGGAGAGAGAGAATCCCAAGCAGGTTCCGCACTGCCAGCGCAGAGCCCCGTGTGGAGCTCAAATCCACAAAACCATGAGATCATGACCTGAGCCAAAAGCAAGAGGTGGACACTTAGCTCATTGAGCTACCTAGGCGCCCCTGGGTTTCATCTTCTAATCCAGTTCTTGTCTTTAGGAATGGAGTGAATATAGTCATCATAATGGGAAATAGCAACTGTCTTTTTTTTTTTTTTTTTTTTAATGTTTATTTATTTTTGAGAGAGCAGAGACAGAATGCGAGTGGGTTGGGGCAGAGGGAGAGGGAGGCACAGAATCCGAAGCAGGCTCCAGGCTCTGAGCTGTCAGCACAGAGCCCGACGTGGGGCTCGAACTCACGAGCTGTGAGATCATGACCTGAGCCGAAGTCGGACGCTCAACTGACTGAGCCACCCAGGCGCCCATCAACTGTCTTTTATAGACAGTGTTTCTTTCCATTTCTCCGGTTTCTGTAAGTTCTCTTCCCCAGTGTTATTTTCTTCCTCCTCTTACTTACTTTTTCTTTTAGATCACAGATTCTGCTGGTCATATTCTGTACTCCAAGGAAGATGCAACCAAGGGGAAATTTGCCTTTACCACTGAAGATTATGACATGTTTGAAGTGTGTTTTGAGAGCAAGGGTAAGTAATCAGAGTGTTTTTCCCTGAGTTAAGTGTCTTCTCTCAAATTAGAGCATGAACTTTCTCTCCTGGGCCAGCAGGAAGAGGAAATGGAAACTGCATTTGCTTATATATGTCTTTCACACATATAAGTGAAAGTTGGCTAATCAGCCGAGTTCTTCATGTCGTGGAGTAGGCATTTCTTGAATGATGTGACATTTGGTTTGAATGATAGAGTTGAATTTCGTAGAGATGCTAGAAAACAGTACATTTATATGCTAGTGACACATTTTCTAAGGGATTAGAAATAAGGTCTGTCTGACAATATATAGCAAAGTTAGAAATATTTTTGGTCTCAAGAGCATTTCCCTAGTTCTATCTTGCTATGGATTCTTCTGTGCATCTCAAGGCTAAGATCCTATCCTTAGTACCTTTTAGACTAATTACGTGATGGCTTCTGTGCTCTGTAATGGGTTAAAATAAAAGGCAGATTCCTTTTCACTCTGCATTTGTTAGCTTCAAGGACTCTAGATTCTAAAAGCTGTATGCATTTGTATTTGGTACATTAATTGGGACCCTTTGGGGTGACAGGACATAAAAACAAAACTCAAGCTGCCTTGACTCTCTGAACTGGGAAGTCTGCAGTGTGGTGCTCACCTCAGGCACAGCTGGTTCTTGGGGTTTTAACAGTATCATTGGAATTCCACCTCTCTCTTAGTGCTTCCTTTCCTTGCCTCCATTTAATTTTATTCTCAGGCTTTCTCTGTATAGTAACAAAAGGACTCCTGGCAGTTTTACATTTGTAGAATATTCAGAACAAATGATCCTAGAAGAGCAAGCTCCTTTGCCAAGAGTGGCAGTAGATTCTCGGGAGTGGCAGATCAACCACCTGCTTTTGACAATTAACCAAGAATTGATTCCCTTGATCTAAAGTTGGTCAGTTTACCCTAAAAGCTAAGGGAGTTTGCCTGAAGTAAATGGAATAATAGATTAAAAATAAAAAAATAAAGGATTTTAATGGTGATTTCATGACTGATATCCTTCTGTCTGCTCCCAGCTGTGCCAGTTCCAGGATGTCTCAACAGTATTCTAGACATTTCCACATAGTTTTGCCACTCTTATCTCAAAACCAAGATGTCTAAAACGTCTAGAGGCTGTATTCATGAGCCTCTCTTCCAAATGAATTCCTCTCGCTTACCACTGTTCCCACTACCCTTCCAGTTACTTGGGCTCACATTTGGAAATCATTTTTTCCTTTGTCAGCCTATCATTGAGTTCTGCTTATACTTCTTTCAAAATATCTTCTGTATCTGTCACCACACAATCTGAACTCTAATCTTTTAAATCCTGGATTGTGTCATTAGGCTCCAGATATCCCTGCTCTTAATATATCCAAATACTGCTACCAGATTTGTCTCCTAAAACACATATTTCATCATGTCAGTCCTTTTTCAAAAGCTGTCCCTGCTCTGTAGTGGTAGTAATGTTCCTATGCTATAGAGTGAAACCCAGAATCATAGAATTTTTGAGCTAGAAGAGATTTTAGGCATCCTGGCATTCAACAGTCTTTATATTCTTGCCCTAGCCTTGCCTTCCGCTGCTCATCAGTCCCAGCAGGTCTAGTTTGCTCTACCCTCTAAACACATCACATACATTCATTTGCTGGAATGCTCTCTTCCAATAAAAGCATGAGTTTACCTTAGCTTACCTCCCTCAACCATTCTAGCCTGCTCAGTTTCTCAGTCGGTTGATTCATATAACACATCATTTATTAAGTGCCCTTACATGCCAAGCGCTGTTTCAAATGTTGGGGATACAGCAGTGAATAAAACCAGTTCTGTTCTCATGGAGCTTACATTTTCATTGACGCAAATAGACAGTAAACAAGTAAATATAAATCAGGTAGTAATGAGGACTTTGGAGAAAGAGCCAAATGCCTTGAGATGCTTAGCATACCTCAGAAACAGCAAGGAGGTTAATGTGGCTTCCTCTAAATAGTGTATCACTCACTGATGAGATCATTTAGGCATTTTTGAATATGTATGAATATATACATCACACAGCTTTGTGTTATTTAAATGTCTCCTGTATGTCTGTCTTACATTTCCAATTTTCAACTCTTTGAAGGTAGAACTTATCTTTTATTCTGAGTGTTTTATGTGCTGATGCTGTGCATAGAGATGCCCAGGAACTAGTTTTTAAGATATATATGTATGAGGCACCTGGGTGGCTCAGTAGGTTAAATGCCCAACTTCAGTTTAGGTCATGATCTCACAGTTCAGTTTGTGAGTTCAAGCCCTGCATCAGGCTCTGTGCTGGCAGCTCAGAGCCTGGAACCTATTCAGATGCTCTGTCTCGCTCTCTCTCTACCCCTCCCCCACTTGTACTCTGTCCCTCTCTCAAAAAATAAGCATTAAAACATTTTTTCATAAAAATTATGTATCTATATGCATAAATGTATACATATATACAGTATAGTCCCCACTCAGTTTCCAGTTTCATTTGTTTTGATATGGCAGTGTGATAACTTGTAGTCTTTGGAGCCCCTTTTAAAAGATTGTTCATTTGGGGGCACCTGGGTGGCTCAGTCGGTTAGGCAGCCAACTCTTGGTTTCCGCTCAGGTCATGATCTCACGGTTTGTGGGATCGAGCCCTGCCTCGGGTTCTGTGCTGACAGCTTGGAGTCTGCTTGGGATCCTCTCTCTCCCCCTCTCTCTCTCTCTGCCCCTCCTCCACTCATGCTCTCTCTTGCACTCTTGCTCGAAATAAATAAACATTAAAAAAAAAGTAAGTTTAAAAAAAAAGATTGTCCATTTGACAGAGAAATGCAGAGAAGGTTTTGTTCTTGTTCTTCGTTTGTTTTGTTTTATTTTGTTTTGTTTTTACAAAGGGGACCCTTTAGGGCCACGATGTCAGCTACGGGGATAAGTTGGCTGGTCTCTACAAGAGACTATATGGTCTGGACTGAAACAGCCAGAGGTCTGTGGTTTTGTGGTTTCACTTGTGTTTGAATAATGCTTAATGCTGTGCTGTGGCAACAGAGAGGTGGTGGAAAGAGTCTATTAGGAAGAGAGTATCTTGATCATTGGACCAGGTGGGGTTGTGAGCTGATTCAGTTACATAACTTTTTAAATGAGGAAGGAGAATCAAAAATCTGCACTGCATCTCTTATGGGCCAATGTTATGATCAGGATTATACATGGGATTTGGGGAAAGATCTATACCTCTCTGGGTGCCACTGTTTTTGTTTTGTTTTGTTTTGGAGACTTACTGGTTTAATGCTCAAAAGGCATCTGTGACTTGTCTTAGTTTCTTATTAGTCCTACCTGTGTAGTCTTATTTCTGTGGCTTTCAAGTGATCTTTCTAATCTATCCAAAAGAACTTCTTTACTGTCTTTTAAACCTGCCATACTCATTTCAGTATCTCAACCTTTGCCCATACTTTGCCCTCTGCCTAGAGTACTCTGTCCTTGCCTTCAGGTGCTTTCTCTTTAGTGAAGTCTGTCCACAACTATTGCCTTCCCTTCTCTAACCTTTATTTCATGGCTGAGATTATCTGAACTGGGTTTTTTGGGTTTTTTTTGGCTTTTTAATGTATTTATTATTGAGAGAGTGTGTGCATGGGGGGGGGGGGGGCCCAGAGAGAGGGAGAGAGAGAATCCCAAGCAGGCTCTGTGCTGTCAGTGCAGAGCTGACACAGGGCTCGATCTCACAAACTGTGAGATCATGACCTAAGCTGAAGTCAAGAGTCAGATGCTTAACTGACTAAGCCACCCAGGTGCCCCTGAACTGTTTTTTTTTTTTTTTCTTAAAGTTTTATACTGCTTTGCATTTTCACTGTAGTTGTTATGCATATACATGTCTCAGATTCCCGTGGAATTATTTGAAGGCAGAGATTGTAATTCAGTACAGTCCTAGCACCTAGTGAGTTCTTACTGAGTAGTTATTGAGTTGACTTTTGTCCATATCAGAAACCTCCAGTGTTCAGGCAGCAGAGGGTACAGTACCATTCTCTCTGGCTTATAGTCTCAAGAACCCCAATGCTTAAGTGGCATTGTTTCCCTAAACTCCTGATTTCATGCAGGCAGCTTCTTATTTTATAAATAATTTGGTGAATTGATGAATTCCAGGGGATTGGGGCCGAGCAGTTGCCTGCGACTCTGAGTCTTTTCCTCTCTCCTACCTGATGATTTAAGTTTAAATTCCTTTTTGATCAAGCTGAATCAGTTTACTTTTTCTAATACGAGCATAGTTCTGTTGGCCCTGCTATGCCAAACAGACAGTTCTCTAAGAAGCATCCCTGAGAATTGTACTCTTATTTACAAGTATTTTTCTTGGGCTCTTCTCTTTTAAGTGTTTTGTGCGTCCTATATAACATTTTATTAGCCTACTGAAGTGGCCTTCCATTGACCAAAATGTTCAAATTAATGTGGAATATTAGCTAGATCCTGTATTGTTTTCAGTACTCATGTTTATATTAAGTAAATTCAAGCTTAGCATATACCCATTAATCTTTTTTTTTTTTTTTTTTTTTTTTTTTTCCAAAAATTGACAGGCCGTTTCAGATGTGGAAGTGTACCTTTTCAGTCTGAGTTGGTGCCCGCTACCTATTGGCTACTCAATTTTATACTTTTTGACTTGAGTTTTATTTCCTAATCTGGTAAAGTCCGTATGTCATCCCTTCTGCTCTCCTGTTCCTCTGTAGTGCCAGCTGCAGTGGCTTATGTCCTGCCTGCTCAGAGATGTTTGCCAGCAGCATATTCTCACTGCTTTCCGCCACCCCGCACAGATCGAGGCTTTGTCTGGAATGCTTGTGATTTTAGCCAGAGCCAGGAATTTTCTGCAGCTGAGTAGGGGGAGGAGTCGCGGCTGTTTCCCTCTATTGAGAGGGTAGGGGTTAGAGAGAGGGAGGGGGGTGGGTGACTTCCCGGAATTTTAAATATTCTACACAATGAAGCTTTTGATTTCTCTCTCAGGAACAGGGCGGATACCTGATCAGCTCGTGATTCTAGACATGAAGCACGGAGTGGAGGCGAAAAATTACGAAGAGGTACGTCCTGCTGGAACAGCCAGAGGAGGCAGTAGCGTGCCGGCTGTGAGGTTTCTGTGACCTCGTCAGGCCGACCGGCTGTGCTTTGCCCAGAAGGCTTTTGTTTTCTCATCAATCATGTGACAACCAGCTACAGTCTTACTGATGCGAGAAGTTGTATTAATAGCCTTGAACAGTAATTCTGGCTGTGCCATCAGCCAAATGACTGAACCAGCTATCCCATAGAAATGTTGACGTGATAAAACACTCAGGCGTATGCCATTAGCACTCTTGAGACAGAAACCCAGATGTATATCTGTAATTTTTTTTTAAGTTTATTTATTTTGAGAGAGAGAGCAAGAGCCGGGGAGGGGCGAGAGAGACGGGGAGAGAGAGACCGAGACCCAAGCGGGCTCCACGCTGTTAGTACAGACCCTGACACGGAACTCAGACTCACAAACCTGTGAGATCATGACCTGAGCCAAAACCAAGAGCTAGATACCTAACCAACCGTGCCCCTGTCATTTATTTTTTATTTTGGGAGAGAGCGAGCAGAGGAGGGGGAGAGAGAGAATCCCAAGTTGACTCCGTGCCGTCAGCACAGGGCCCGACGTGAGCAGGATGCTTAACCAGTTGAACCACCCAGGCGCCCCTATATTTGTAATTATTAAAATTACAGACTTCATTTATATGTTCAAGATTAAGAAAAGCAATGTGTTTTTAATTCCTGAGGATTTTACTCCAGATGGACAGCTCTATGTATGTGTGTGTGTGTGTGTGTGTGTGTGTGTGTGTGTGTGTGTATCTATATATATATATATGTATCTAGGACATGGATTCAGTGCTGTTTAGACATGAACAACTGTGCTGACTTTGAGAAACACCATAATCAAAAGTAGCTTATAGTTAATAACACAATTTCAGTCTTTTATGAAAAGGAGCACGATGGTAGGAAAAACTGCAATAGACTGGAGAGCTTGATAACGAATAAATATTTTTGCTGACAGGTAGTATTATAGGGAATAAAAACTGGCATTTATTTGGGTGGTATGGAGGTGGGGGTGTGCATAGAATAAAGGTAAGGGAACTGAGCTTTTTCATCTATTATGATGGCACAGAATGGTTCTTTAAGTGAAGAGCACCTTTTAAAAACCTCAAGGACTATATAAGAGTGGAGGATTGGCTTTTATAGAAAGTTAAGAGTATTTTTACCCAAATCTGGGGCGCCTGGGTGGCTCAGTCGGTTAAGCGTCCGACTTCGGCTCAGGTCATGATCTCGCAGTCCGTGAGTTCGAGCCCCGCGTCGGGCTCTGTGCTGACCGCTCAGAGCCTGGAGCCTGTTTCAGATTCTGTGTCTCCCTCTCTCTCTGACCCTCCCCCCCGTTCATGCTCTGTCTCTCTCTGTCTCAAAAATAAATAAACGTTAAAAAAAAAAAAATTTTTTTTAAAAAGAGTATTTTTACCCAAATCAGAGTCTTTTTACTGAGGGCATGAAGAAGAGGTGGGGTACAGGAAATAAATTGGTTTTAAAGACTGTAGACTCAATATTAACAAAGAAAAGTGTATTTAAGAGAATATTCTAGGGGCGCCTGGGTGGCGCAGTCGGTTGAGCGTCCGACTTCAGCCAGGTCACGATCTCACTGTCTGTGAGTTCGAGCCCCGCGTCGGGCTCTGGGCTGATGGCTCAGAGCCTGGAGCCTGTTTCTGATTCTGTATCTCCCTCTCTCTCTGCCCCTCCCCCGTTCATGCTCTGTCTCTCTCTGTCCCAAAAATAAATAAACGTTGAAAAAAAAAATTAAAAATAAAAAAAAAAAAAAAAGAATATTCTAGGACTGATGGAACTAGAGAAGTTGCTCTGCCTTTGGCCAGGACCTGGAAGCAAAATATCCTGGAATGGAATCAGGTTGGAAGTGACTGGCTGGCTCTGCAACAGGAAGGAGTAGTACAACAGCTGCAGCAGGTTTTTCCTCTTTTTCCTAGTTCAGATGTCCAATCGAACAAAACCAGGCTGAGTTATGTGTAGGTGATAAACGGGAGCAGTGATGCAGTGGTGAATGGAAGACCGTTCCCAGTAGAGACATTAATTTGCTTGTTACCATGTCTAAACTAGTTTAAAGTTGATGTTGTTTGTTTTTTTAACGTTTATTTATTTTTGAGACAGGGACAGAGCATGAATGGGGGGTGGTCAGAGAGAGAAGGAGACACAGAATCTGAAACAGGCTTCAGGCTCTGAGCTGTCAGCACAGACCCTGACTCGGGGCTCGAACTCACAGACTACGAGATCATGACCTGAGCTGAAGTCGGACGCTCAACTCGCTCAACTGACTGAGCCACCCAGGCGCCCCATAAAGTTGTTGTTTTTTTTAAACATTTATTCATTTTTAAGAGATGGAGCTTGAGCGGGGGAGGGGCAGTGAGGGAGGGAGACACACAATCCCAAGCAGGCTCCAGGCTCCAAGCTGTCAGCACAGAGCCCAACGCGGGGCTCAAACTCACAGACTGTGAGATCATGACCTGAGCCAAAGTCGGACGCTCAACCGACTTGAGCCACCCAGGCACCCCTAACCTAGTTTAGTTAAAAGAAATAAAGCAAGAGAGCCTCTTTATTTGGTGAACTGAAGAGTAAGTTGAAAAAATCCTTTTAAACTTTGAGGGTTCAGAAGAATCTTAATTATGTTTAAATATGATACTGTATGTTAAAATGGTGTTACAAGGTATAAAAGAGAAAAATGCTGTTGCAGTTATTATGAGGTGGAAGAACAGGTAAAGTGATTTTCAGTTTTTGATTACTGCCTCACTATCCTCAACTTCAGACCGTTCTCTCAGCCAGGTTCCTTTAAGTTCCTACTGTGTACAATTTGAGCTGTTGTAACTTTTCCTCCTAATATGATGGCTGTCATTAAGTGGTATACATTAAATAATAGGGCATTTGGAGACGTTAGACATCATTTCCCCCTCTAAAACAGAGACTATTATTTGTGAGTTTACATATATATAAAATGATGTGGATATCACTGTAACAGGACATTTTGGAACTCCTATTCCTCCTGGAATTTCAACCATCCTTGGACTTTGTTGACATTGGGGAAGGGCCTTTATCTTTCCTGACCTTTTGCTTAACCCAAGAGGGGAATCCCTACCCGAAAGGAAACCACAGCACTTCCTTTGCCTGCTTCCTGCTTTGGAAGCCTGGCATGTCCTAAGCATTTCATTACGCACATGGTTACAACACAGCTCTAAATTCTGTTTCTTAAGCAAGTAACTCTTATTACTACTTTCTTCGGCGCTCTTACCACCCCCCCCCCACACCCCCCCCCCCACCACAAAAAAAAGCAAACCAAACTGAGAGGAGAAGTGGTTATGACACAGGCCAAAGACTAGCCCTTTTCTCAGTCAATGGCTAGGTTCCCTTGAATCTTGCTTAGAAATAGCTGTTACTTGTCTCTCGGCAAATGCCTGTGACAAGAACATGAATAATAGAAGCACTTGTTCTCTGGTTAATTACCAGAGAGCATTGAGCATATGTAGAGGTTTTGAGGCATTTAATTTCAGGCCCTTGAGGTAATGGAGAGCTTTTATCTCCAGAGGATTTGGGCCTGTTGGCATAAGTGTTTAGCTTTGGGGAAGTGGCACATTTCTTTAATTTTTTTTCACATGCAGAACATCTTTCCCTCGCAGCTGTGGGCTTCATGACTCTGAAGTCCCTCGTGGTTTTGTAAAGTTCAATAGTAGTCAGTGGTTCGATAGCTGGGCAGAGTACCACAATACCTACTAAATTGTTACAGAGGATTTACTTAATTAGCGCATGTGGAATTGCTGTGTCAATAATAGAAATGTAAGGTGATGCTATTTGGAAGCTAGAATGGTTGTCCTATTGTAAAGAAGCATAGAGCCTTGAACTTTGAATTCTTTAAAGAGTTCGGAATGCTATCTCCTCAAAAATAAAGCACTTTTGATTCCCTCTGTTGAATTTTAAGGACCTCTCACCACAGTGTCTTTTGCCCATGAAGGGGGCATCTTTTTAGAGTCAGTATGTGAATCGAGCCGTTTTTTGTTTTGGTTTTTTTTTTTAGTGTTTATTTTTGAGAGAGAGCATGAGCAGGGGACGATGGGCGGGGGAGGTGGCAGGGCGGGGAGACAATGGATCGCAAAGGGGCTCTGCTGACAGCAGAGAGCCTGAATAAAGGGGCTCGAACTCATGAACTGTATGAGATTCTGACCTGAGCCAGAGTCTGATGTTCAACTGACTGAGCCACCCAGGCGCCCCGAGCCAATTTTTTTTTTTTTTTTTTTTGAGTTTGTGGTCTGTGAACTAGAGCAGCTGTTTATGAGGACTTAATTGTCTAATCCTGCAGTTGTGGAAATGACGGCAATCACTGTCTCACAAAGAAGGAGCTATGTGACATATCCTCTAACTCTGGGGCTGTGTATGTCCCTTCTTTCTTTCTTTTTTTTTTTAAATGGGGCCCCAGATGCAACATGGGGCTTGAACTCATGACCCGGAGGTTAAGAGTCGCGTGCGCGAATGATTGAGCCAGGCAGGCGTGTGTATGTCCTATCTTGATGTGGATGTCAGCATTTTCAGTACAACTAAAATCCTGTTTTGCATGTGGGTTCTATTAGTATGTCATTTGCTATCAACATGTACACCAGAAACACAATTGCCCTTGTTGGAGCAACAGCTGAAGACTTTTCAGAAGTTCTACTTTTCTGAATGCCCTCGGGAAGGAGGAACTCTGGTTCTGCATACTGGATCCAAAATCCCTTTCTGACATAAGTTAAATGAAATAACATGGGTAAGGAACGTGACACATAGTTGGTCAGTTCAGCAGATTTTGGCTCCCTTCTCCTGCCCTTTCTGGAAATTGAATATGACAGAGTAAATAGGATCATGCTAAATTTCGCTTAGCCCTAAGATTGGCAGTATTATCTGGCCTTATTTTGGCACATTGTTGACCTTTTGAGCTTCTGTGAAGAGGTCTGCGATTCACATACCTCCCTACACAAGTAGACTTGTCCTTGGTTATATAGGTCGGCCTTCTTTATCTTAATTGTGCTCGATTAGATGGTCTCCACTGTTACTGCTCTGCTTCTAAAATTTGGGGGGTTGTGGAGGTAACTGCAGTTTGACTGAATTTGGCTTACCACACCAAGCTTCTCTTGACTCTCTGTGCTCCACCAGGAAAACAATCCAGGGATTCTCTGGAGGCGGGTTTGTTTCACATGTCTGTTTTAAGAAGCAGTTTCTCAGAGTTAACACCTTTTCTTGGGGCAATTACATGTAACTCGCAACTCTAGATTCAAATCCTCGTTAGACGAGGGGAAGATTTGGATATGGCCTAAGAAGGATAATTTCAGCCGTTTTGGAAAGTGTATGTATGCAGGGAAAGGCTTTATAACTTGTAGTTTTCCAAGCATTACCTACCACTACAAAGGAGAGTGAAAGTGTGGTAGGGAGGACCTTCTCCTGGGCAGAGGGTGGAAGTAGATGTAGAATGTTCCTTAGAGGAAGCCCTTGCTTCAGGGGACCAACCGCACTTATTTTCTGCTATGAGAAAGTTGGCTTCTCTGAAGAAGGCGTGGAATGGACGTGCTATGCAAAGTATACATTGTATTCATTTCCTTGAGTTCAAGGGCCAAAGTAGTGTGGGGAAAGAGAGGTGCCTGGGTGGTGCTGCCGTCTTATTAAGTGTCTGACTCTTGGTTTCAGCTCAGGTCATGTCTCACAGTTTTGTGGGTTCGAGGCCCACATTGGGCTCTGTGCTGGCAGCATGGAGCCTGCTTGGGATTCTCTATTTCTCTCACACTTTCTCTCTCCCCTTTCCCTGCTCACCGCTGTCTCTGTCTTCCTCAAAAATAAATAAAACCTTTAAAAAAGTTTTTAGAAGGATAAAAATCAAAACTATGAATATGACAGTGTATGATTGAGTTAATTATGTGGCACAGTCTAAGTGCTATAGGATTTTAGGAAAGAAGGAATTGGTGTGGACAGAAATGGTTAAAAGGAAGCTTCGTGGTTAGGGCTTAAAACATAGGTAGGATTTGGATACACTGAATGAATGTGCTTTTGGAAGTCAAAAATACGGTTTTGCTTGCAGTTTACAGCAGAGCTTTGCGTCTTTTTTTTTTTTTTTTTTTTTTCTAATTTTTTAATGTTTATTTTTGAGAGGGAGAAAGAGTGTGAGTGGGGGAGGTGCAGAGAGAGAGGGAGACACAGAATCTGAAGCAGGTCCCAGGCTCCAAGCTGTCAGCACAGAGCCTGGACCGACTGAGCCACTCAGGGCCCCAGAACTTTGCAATTTTGATGCTGAATAAATGCTTCGGTGATCTTGGGTAGGGAATCAAGAGACCATGGTTCTGTTAGACTTGGTTTTCCATCTAAAAGACTGAGTGACCATGGAATCTTCAGTTTCTTGATTTGTAAAATGAGGTCCGTCTGTCTGTGGTGGCTCTTTGATTATTTAATGGCTAAATGCAGCCTACAAGGGGAATGCTTCCCTCTAGTGGAGAATGTATGGTACACAATATTGTCAAATAGGCTTTGCCTTTATCTAGCTGTTGACAAAATACACATCATCCTTTCAGCCTAGGAAGAGAGAAGTAGACTAGGATAGTGACCTGCCATCATGAAACATGTATAATTTCACATTCTTCTTTTTAAAAAAAATTTAATATTTATTTTTGAGAGAGACACACACACACACACACACACACACACACACGCACACACAGCACGAGCGGGGGAGGGGCAGACAGAGATGGGGAGACAATCCGAAGCAGGCTCCAGGCTCAGAGCTGTCAGCACAGAACTCGATGCAGAGCTCAAACTCAAGAACTCTGACATCATGACCTGAACCAAAGTCAGACGCGTAACTGACTGAGCCACCCAGGTGCTGCTATAATTTCACATTCTTGTAAACACTTTGAACCTTAAATCAGACTTTTATTTTATTTAAGTTTATTTATTTTTGACAGAGAAAGAGAGCATGAGCTAGGGAGGGGCAGGGAGAGAGGGAGACAGAATCCGAAGCAGGCTCCAGGCTCCGAGCTGTCAGCACAGAGCCTGATGCGGGGCTTGAACTCACGAACCTTGAGATCATGACCTGGGCTGAAGTCGGACGCTTAACCGACTGAGCCCCCCAGGCTCCCCAAATCAGACGTTTAAAAGAGCAGAACAACAGTCTGGGGATTTTGATAGAGGTTTTCTTACTAGCTTTTTGTGCCAACTATGAGAAAAGTCATGATAATACTCATTGAATACTTCATCCTAGGCAAGCAAAGAAGGTCTTCCTGAGAATAGTGATAATTTGCTTAAAAATTTTACTCTCTTAGTCTCTAAAAATGAGAATAATATCAGTATGAAACCAAGGAAGTTTGGCTGATAAATTGGACAACTTACCCAGATCCTTGAGGCCTAATATAGCTTGATCACTTCACCTTTGATCCAGAAAAAACTTAGTGTAGTCTGCTAGTTTCCTTCATCAGATTTTTAGTACCTACAGAGTAAAAATATAAACTCACACTTGGATTCCAATCTCAGCTCCACCAAGCTCTGAGAACTTGGGTGAGTTATTTAACACTCTGAACCTTAATTTCCTCATCTGAAGAATTTAGATATAATAATATCTCTAATACAGGGTTATCTCATACAGGGTTAGGAGGATTAAGCAAGATTACAAGGTATAAAATATGTACACATTCTAGATATATACCAGTAGGTCTGATTCATTATACAGCCTTCTTCATCCTCTTCCTCAGTTTAACTCCAGCCTGACTTTTGAACTTTGTGTTTGCTGTTAGCCACCACCCTCCCCCAGGCACGTATGTGTGTTGACGTGTGAGTGCACACACACATACACATCAGACTACCTGTGACTAGACAACTCATGGTCTCCTAAACATGGCTTGCAGTTTCCTCCCTCCAAGTTTTGGTGTGCAACTTCCCTGTAACCTTGAATGCCTTTCTATCTCATCTCTTTCAGAATCCTGCAGAATTCATGAGACTCGGTTCACTTGTTTCCTGTTAACCTTTCCTTTATCCTTCCAACTATGATTAATCATGTGCTACTTTCTTTCCTTTCCACTTTTTTTTTTAAGTTTTTTAGATTTATTTTTATTTTGAGAGAGTGTGACTGGGAAAGAGACAAGGACAGAGGGAGAGAGAATCCCAAGCAGGCTCTGCACTGTCAGTGCAGAGCCTGACGTGGGTCTCGATCTCACAAACCATGAGATCATGACCTGAACCCAGGCACACCCTTTTTTTTCCTCTTTACACTTTTAATGTGTACTTTTGTTGTAAAAGTTAATACATAATGCCTTATATTATGGTTATAGCTTTTTATATGAGCCTCTCTACTAGACCGTGAGCTTCTTAGGAACAGAGATCATCATTTATCTTGGTACCTTGCACATAGTAAGCATTGTTGTTAGGGTCTTAAAATGTTCTGTGTTTTTTTTTTTTTTTTAACAGCTTTTTACATTTTTTTAAATCTCTAAGTTTAGATTAAATGTAAATATATATCCATTCATATTGTTATTTACCATTGAGTATCCATGATGTGTTAGATGGTTGGAATAGCAAATTAGTTTTCAACATTGTTTTAATATCTTGGCAATTCTTTAAGTTTCCTAGATTTAAAAGTATCAAGAATTGGTATCAAGAATAAAGGTATTTAAAAAAAAAAGAATAAAGGTATTTATTAGGCAGGGATGTGTTTTAGGAAAAGAGACCTTCATCCTACTCATAGAAGGTCAAAACTAATCTACCAAAGTAAGGACAGGGTTGAGTAGGGATTTCATTGAGGAAATATCAACTTGGAAAATGGGAGTTGGGCTGTTTGGTTATGAATAGAGCTAAAGAGTCTGGAGTAGGACCTATACTAGAAGAGGAGTTGGGGAATTGAAGGAGTAAGTAAACAGTGGCCTGTATGCAGTATGGAATACTGTGCAGCAGTTAGGAAGAATGAGGTGAATCTATAAGCGCTGAAGTTTTTTGTTGTTTTTGTTTTTGGACTTATTTATTCATTTATTTATTTATTTTAACGTATGAAATTTATTGTCAAATTGGTTTCCATACAACACCCAGTGCTCATCCCAAAAGATGCCCTCTTCAATGCCCATCACCTACCCTCCCCGCCCTCCCCCCCCCCCCCTCCTCTCATCTTTTTTTTTTTTTTTTTTTAATTTTTTTTTTTCAACGTTTATTTATTTTGGGGACAGAGAGAGACAGAGCATGAACGGGGGAGGGGCAGAGAGAGAGGGAGACACAGAATCGGAAGCAGGCTCCTGGCTCTGAGCCATCAGCCCAGAGCCCGACGCGGGGCTCGAACTCACAGACCGTGAGATCGTGACCTGGCTGAAGTCGGACACTTAACCGACTGCGCCACCCAGGCGCCCCTGTTCTCAGTTTTTAAGAGTCTCTTATGCTTTGGCTCTCTCCTACTCTAACCTCTTTTTTTTTTTTTTCCTTCCCCTCCCCCATGGGTTTCTGTTAAGTTTCTCAGGATCCACATAAGAGTGAAAACATACGATATCTGTCTTTCTCTGTATGGCTTATTTCACTTAGCATCACACTCTCCAGTTCCATCCACGTTGCTACAAAGGGTCATATTTCGTTCTTTCTCATTGCCATGTAGTACTCCATTGTGTATATAAACCACAGTTATTTATCCATTCATCAGTTGATGGACATTTAGGCTTTTTCCACAATTTGGCTATTGTTGAGAGTGCTGCTATAAACATTGGGGTACAAGTGCCCCTCTGCATCAGCACTCCTGTATCCCTTGGGTAAATTCCTAGCAGTGCTATTGCTGGGTCATAGGGTAGGTCTATTTTTAATTTTTTGAGGAACCTCCACACTGTTTTCCAGAGCGGCTGCACCAGTTTGCATTCCCACCAACAGTGCAAGAGGGTTCCCGTTTCTCCACATCCTCTCCAGCATCTATAGTCTCCTGATTTGTTCATTTTGGCCACTCTGACTGGCGTGAGGTGATATCTGAGTGTGGTTTTGATTTGTATTTCCCTGATGAGGAGTGATGTTGAGCATCTTTTCATGTGCCTGTTGGCCATCTGGACGTCTTCTTTAGAGAAGTGTCTATTCATGGTTTCTGCCCCTTTCTTCACTGGATTATTTGTTTTTTGGGTGTGGAGTTTGGTGAGCTCTTTATAGATTTTGGATACTAGTCCTTTGTCCGATATATAAGCGCTGAAGTTTTTGGAAAGATCTTACTAAATGAGAAAAAGCAAGCCATAGAGCAACGTATACAGTATGATCCCATTTATAAGTATGTTTTTAATTACATGTTTGTGTGTACACTTATATGCATGCAAAAGCATAAATAGTGTGTTATCTTCTAACAAGGTCTAGATAGATATACACCAAGTCCACAACCATGGTTACCTCTGAGAAGGAATGTGTGGATGTGGGAATTGGGGAGCTAGCTGTGAAGGTGGGCTTTTTGTTTTTGTTCCCTTTGCTTCTGAATGGTTGAAATTTTTAGCAGGAGAACATGTTTATGTATTGCTTATACAACTGAAAAGTAAACAGAACACCAGAAATGAATCGGGAGCAGGATTTTTGGTCTACAGTGCACAAAGGCCATCCTCAGTACCAAATGTATTTTAATTCCATCACAGTCTTTCAGGTTTTGGGCTTTTGGCCTATTGTCATTTAATAAAAAAGGTAGGGAGGGTTAGAAGTTGTCTTCCAAATAATTTTTTAAAATAATACTTTCAGCTGGCAGAGGCACAGCCATAGTTTCACTTCCAGTTCCTTTTTGCACGTTTCCATTTAGAGAGCCTTATATCATTTATCGCTAAAGAAGTTTCATGCCATTGCTTTTATTCTGTCTCATTCAGGAAGCTTTGGAGGCGAAAGTATAGACCAGGAGGTAAACAGACTGAAGTTCAGCTTATGATAGGTCTCTTGTACTGGTATCTTTTTCCTGGGGAGTTCAGTTCCTTTGCTCTGTGGCTCTATATGAGATCAGTCAACTGATACATATTCTAGATTAATGGCAAAACTTGGCATTTGGGCATTCAGCTAGGAGAGTCTGCTGAATACATTAACTGACCTTTAGTTAAATGTTGTAGTCAGTTAGCGTTATTTTGTTTTGTAGCTGTCAGTCACACTAACCAACATTTTACAAATGTAAGAAAACATAAATCCAGTGAAAGAAAACAGGTGCATCATTACAAATTCATTGCATTTTATGTACTTTAAATATAAATCTAATTTTTATATCCCTATCTTAACAGCAGTTTCTAGTTTTATTTTTTAATTTTTATTTATTTCATATATGAAATTTATTGTCAGACTGGTTTCCATACAACACCCAGTGCTCATCCCAAAAGATGCCCTCTTCAATACCCATCACCTGCCCTCCCCTCTTCTAGTTTTATTTTTAAAAATATTCAGTGAGGAATCTAGATGAGCAGAGAACATAAGAACACCCTTAAACTCTTCCTGTTCATCTTATGTTAATTGCTGTTAACGTTAACAGGAAAAGAACAAAGAAGGTGAATTGGACAAAAGAGAAGAAAAAGTAGGGAGTTGTAGAGAGAACATATGGTAGATAGAGAGTAAAGAAGCAGATATAGGAAAAGAATATTTATTTATTTAAAGTTTGTGTAGAGAGAGCACACACGCAAGTGGGGAAGGGTAAGAGAGAGTCAGGTGGAGAGCGGTAATCCCAAGCAGGCGCTGCACCGTCAGCACAGCTCGACATGGGGCTCACAGACTGTGAGATTACGACCTGAGCCTAAATTGAGAATCAGGGGCACCTGGGTGGCTCTGTCGGTTGAGCATCCGACTTTGGCTCAGGTCATGATCTCACGGTCTGCAAGTTCAAGCCCCGCGTCGGGCTCTGTGCTGACAGCTCGGAGCCTGGAGCCTGCTTTGGATTCCGTGTCTCCCTCTCTCTCTGCACCTCCCCTGCTCATGCTGTCTCTCTCTCTCTCTCTCAAAAATAAATAAACATTAAAAAAAATGTTTAAATCAAGAATCAGACACTTAACCAACCGACTGAGCCACTCAGGTGCCCCAAGGAAAAGAAATTTTGAAGAATTCTCTACGTAGGAAAATTTTAAGTACAGCCTGGTATGTGAGTTTTAAGATCTGGAAAGCTCTGGTGATGTATCCCCATTTTAAAGCAATTCATAATCTAAGGTTGATAGGAAAAAACAAATAATGAAATCCTTTCTTTTATCGTATCTGCCTTTAGTTACTAGATGCTCTTGGAGGTTTCACAGTGGTCTAGGTTGAGAAAGGAAAACAATTCATTTCTCACATCCTTCATTCCTTAGCATACAAGGAAGTCCTTGGAGATTTCTTTTGATAACTGGCTGTGTAATTCTAAAAACCAAAGATGCAGTGTAATTTTTTTTGCAGCAGACCCAGGAGTCATCTGGGCTCTGGAGCTCTGATATAAACCTTAAAGCTCTTTTGGGATTTAAATGAGCAAACCAGAATTCTCTAATTTTGTAGTTTGAGTTATTATCTTAATGTTATAGTTACACATACTCTCATTCCTGTGCATTCCCTATTGGGAATTTGGATGGTTGTCTTTTAAATTAAATCACGTCTAATATCATGACTCTCCCACTTATTATGCTGATAATACTGTTTCTTGGACATGAGTGGAAGGGTAAAGTAAAATGCTTTATTAAAATCAGGAATCTCAGGAAAATGATATATTTTACTTGATAGCCTACCATATGATAGAACTTCTAAGGAGGTTTTAATCAAAATTAAAGTATAAAGAAAAGTCTGAAATGGAAACACATAAACAGTTCGTGGGGAAGGGCAAAAGATTTTAAAATATGTTAGGGGCACCTGGGTGGCTTAGTCAGTTAAGCATCTGACTCTTGGTTTTGGCTCAGGTCATGATCTCACAGTTTGTGGGTTTGTGCCCCGCATCGGGTTCTGCACTGATGGTACAGAGCCTGCCTGGGATTCTCTCTTCCGTCTTGTACCCCTCCCCCACTTGTGCAGGTGCTCTCTTCTCTCTCTCTCTCTCTCTCTCTCTCAAAAGTAAACAAACTTTAAAAAGTGAAATATGTTACAGTGATAACAGAAGGGATTTTAAGTTTTTGTTTTTGAAGATTTTATTTTTAAAATCTCTACACCCAATGTGGGGTCCAAACCCACAACCTCAAGATCGAGAGTCACATGCTCCACTGACTGAGTGAGCCAGCCAGGCACCCCCAGTTTGGTGAAACTTTTTGTTTGTTTATTTGTTTAAAGGAAATTCAGAACCCATTTTATTAATGTTCGCTTATTTTTGAGAGAGAGTGAGCAGGGGAGGGGCAGAGAGGGGGAACAGAGGATCTGAAGTGGGCTCTGCACTGACAACGTGGAACCCTACGTGGGGCTCGAACTCACAGACCATGACATCCTGACCTGAGCCGAAGTCAGACGCTCAACCAGCCGAGTCACCCAGGCGCTCCTTGGTGAAACTTTTTAAAAAACTCCTGTTGCCTTGTGTTCTAGACTAGAGTGGATTTTTCAAGGAGTGGGTTCATAATTCCTTTCTTTTCCAGATTGCCAAGGTTGAGAAACTCAAACCTTTAGAGGTGGAGCTCCGACGCCTAGAAGACCTCTCAGAATCCATCGTTAATGACTTTGCCTACATGAAGAAGCGAGAGGAGGAGATGCGAGATACCAATGGTGAGGGAGAGGCAGCTCTTGTTTGTTCATAAAGGCGCCAGACCTCTTTTCTCAGTTTTGCCAAATGGGGGTAGGGCTGGGCTGATGGGATGATCACTGACTTCAGAGCTGTTGCTTCTTAAGGTAAACGAGCTCGGTTCGATTTTCAAGGGGAAAGAAATTTCTTCTGTGATACGCAGTTAACCGTATTCTCAGCCTATTGTGTATCAAACCGATAGTGCTAATCTTTGTGATTTATAACATTTCTATATAGAACAGTGAAATTTTAAGAAAAACAATCCAGAATCCTACTGCCCGGCCTAGGGACTGAGTGGAGTTAATTAATTGCCTTTTCCCCCTGGCCACTGTTTAGTCTGCTGAACCTCACTTCATTTACACTTGTAACATTTCTGTTTTTTTAGAGTCAACAAATACTCGGGTCCTGTACTTCAGCATCTTTTCAATGTTCTGCCTCATTGGACTAGCCACCTGGCAGGTCTTCTACCTGCGTCGCTTTTTCAAGGCCAAGAAGTTGATTGAGTAATAAAGCCCAGTGTCCTCCCACCTGTATCTCAGCCAGCTGAACATCCCTGGGACGTGCCTCGCTTAAGGCATCCTGCTGACAGCACCATCAAGGCACATTGGAGCTTTCTTGCCAGAACTGATCTCTTTTGGTGTGGGAGGACATGGGTTACCACCTACACCCAATAAGTCAATGAGGGACTTCTTTTTAACTTCGTAGGATTTGGACTGGTTTTGCAACAATAGGACTATTATTAGAGTCACCTCTGACAAAAAATAGGGGTTACCTAGCTAATGCCAAAGCCAGCATTTGTACTGGGTTTCCTCATGTGCTATGTTTGAACCATGTTTTCTTTCCTTTTCCTACTTGCTCACCAGCTTGAGCTTCCACTCTAGTTCCTTCACCAAGGTATGTATGACCATGTTGAACTTGTTTCATTGATCATCCTCTTTGGATTTCTGTGTGAAAACACACTTAACTTTCTCTTGACCCTTAGCTGAAATGTGTAGGTAGCTTCTGGTGATACCCTTTCATAATTTTATGTCTCTTAAAAGGGTGATCAATGGGACACCTCATAGAGAGGAGCCTTGAACTGTAGATAACTCTTAAAGAAGACATCGTTTTAGAGAATTAAAATATTTGTGCTTAACTGCCTGAACCTTTTTCGTGTATTTACGTGTTTTTAGTTCTATGCAGTTTTGTCAGGTAGAGATTTGTGTGATCACCACTGCAAGATGCAGAACAGTCCAACTCTCGTATCCTTTGTACTACTACCCTTTTATAACCATGGCCACCTCCCTTCCTTACCCCAGAGCCCCACCTTCTGGCAACCACTGATCTGTTCTCTCTCTCTAATTTTGTCATTTCAAGAACATTTTATAAATGCAGTCATATAGCATGTAGCCTTCTGAGATTGGCTTTTTGGACTCAGCATAATTTCCTTGAAATCCATCCAAGTTGTTGCATGTTACCAGTAGCTTGCTCCTTTTTATTGCTCAGTAGTATTCCACGGTATGGATGTACCACAGTTTGTTTAACCATCCCCCCACCGAAGGACACTGGGGTTGTTGTCAGGTTTTGGCCATTTCTAATAAAGCTGCTGTGAACTTTCATGTACAGGATTTCATGTGAGCATAAATACTCATTTCTCTGGGATAAGTGCCCAAGAGGGCAATATGGTAAGCACGTGTTTATTTTTGTAAGAAACCATCCTACTCTTTTTCCAGAGTGACTGCCATTTTACCTTCCCACCAGCAATGTGTGACCAATCCATTTTCTCCAAATCTTCACCAGTATTTGCTATTACCGTTATTTTTATTGTAGTCATTCTAATAGGTGCGTGTAGTAATACCTCATTATGGTTTTGATTTGCATTTTCCTAACGGCGAATGATGTCGAACATCTTTTCATGTGCTTATTTGCCATCTGTTTTCCTCAATGAAATACCTATTCATATCCTTTTTGCCCATTTTCTAATTAGATTGTTCTTTCTACATTAAGTTTTCAGAGTTCCTTATACATCCTAGATACAAATCCTGTCAGATGTGTGGTTGCTTGAATTTTTTTTTTAGATTTTTGTTTTTTTTTTCAAGTAATCTCTACACCCAACATGGGTGGGTCTTGAACTTACAACCCCGAGATCAAGAGTCGCATGCTCTACTGACGGAGCGTGGTTGCTTGAATTTTTAACTTCTACCAAGGAAAATACGAGTAAAATTTACCAACTCTTCTTACATGCCCAGTCACTGACTTAATTCCTGTCCTTATGTGTTCTATCTAACAAATTAAGACATACGAGGTACAAACACACACACACACACACACACCCCTGGGAGGATTATGAATAGAGTAAATACTTGAAAATGCATGTTGTGAAAGCAAAGCCAAGAATCACTGTTGGAATATAAGGTGCCTAAAGGCCAATACTAATATAAGTAAGTGAAGGCATGGATACAAATGACTGTGTTTGTAAACAGTTACAAAAAATACTACCACTTGAAAATGTCTCCACTCCACCCTAGAAAGTGGGTGGGAGTTTGTCCTTTTTTTTTTTTTTAATTTTTTTTTTTTAATGTTTATTTATTTTTGAGAGAGACAGAGACAGAACGCGAGTGGGTTGGGGCAGAGAGAGGGAGACACAATCCGAAGCAGGCTCCAGGCTCCGAGCTTGTCAGCACAGAGCCTGATGTGGGGCTCGAACTCACGAGCTGTGAGATCATGACCTGAGCCGAAGCTGGTCACTCAACCAACTGAGCTACCCAGGTGCCTTGGGGAGTTTGTCCTTTCTATAATTTCTTTTTCAACCCCTACTGTTATAGGGCTTGTCTAATCACAGTGGTTAAGAATTACAGGACTTAGGGCATAGCACTTGCAGTTAAGAAGCAGTGTTAGAATTAACAGAGAACACTGCCGTGATGACCAGGATAAAGTAGAAAAGTAGAAGAGGAAGTGAATTATGTTGTTGAAATTTCAGGCTGTTCTATTAATGTTCCAGCTACTGTGAACCCAAAGCCCTTACCCCCCCTCTCTTGGCTCCCTGTAGGAATTCCTCCGGTGTGGCTGAGCGGTTCTTTCATTAATTTGTGCGACATTGCCATCTGCTGGTAGGAATTGATAGGTACAGCTTCTGAGAACCTGGCAGCCAAATCTTCGCCGTAAGGAGAGCAGATGTTGAGAATACTAGACAACAAAGGATACATCCAAGTAGGGAAGAGAATAACCGAATTTGTGGGTCAAATCCATTCTTAGACATGTAAAGGTCAAGTTCTGTTCTATACCATTAGCCTAATAAACTCTCGTATTTCTGACTGGTGCCTTCCCCCTTTTTCAGAAGCAGTGAAAGTTCTTCAGTTGATTATCCTTTTGCTCTGATAAAATGACAAAAAGATAGACGAGGAGAATATTTTATTTTGCTGATCTTTTTGTTCCCGAATGTGACTTTGTGAAACGGATTTTTTTTCCACGTCCTTCCCTTTTACTCATGCCAAAAACACCAACTTGGACATTGTGCTTTCAGTTTAAAGTTCATTGATAATTACACTTTGATTTGATTGAAAAAGTAAAAATTACTTAATTTTATAAAAGCCTAGTGCAAGAACAAATCCGCTTTAAAAATGGGGATGTTACCTGCTTTCCTCCATTTTGAGCCCATTTAACATAGTCTATATAATATACATAGGAACAATACAGTTTAAGCATTGTTATACCATTGTCATAAACCCCTGTCGTAAGCCATTTTTCTGTTTGTTTAATGGAAAGAGGTGTGTGGGATTTCTACAGATTTACTTGTAAGTTTGGATTGGGGATTTTTGTGTACATTTTCTCAAATAAACACTAGCAGAAACCATTTTAGGTGTATTTTTCTGTTCAGTATCTCTTTGTCTGAATTGACAATAATTCTTCCATATTCTTCAGTTTTAAAGTATGGCAAATTATGTGTGATGAATTAGAGAAGAAAATTGCATGTAATTTACTGCAGATGGAAAAAGTTTATTTGAGCTAATAAAATTTTATTATATTTTATATATAAATATGTAAGCTATATATAATGTGTATATAAACATAACAATAATAGGGGCACCTGGGCAGCCCAGTTGGTTGGGTGTCTGACTTCGGCTCAGGTCATGATCTCACAGCTCATGAGTTCGAGCCCCGCATTGGGCCCTGTGCTGACAGCGCAGAGCCTGGAGCCTGCTTTGGAGTCTGTGTTTCCCTCTCTCTCTCTGCCCCTCCTCCACTCATGCTCTGTCCCTCTCTGTCTCAAAAAAAAAAATAAACATTAAAAAAAAATTTATAAACATAACGATAATACACATCTTCAGACAGGCAAAATAGGGTTCTCTAAGTCAAGCATTTTCTGTACCTTCTCTCTTTTGGAAACTGTTACTGGAATTATTCCTACAGAGTGTCTTCTCTTTTGCCCTCTATTCTGAAAATACCCCTTCCAATTTATAACCTTTTAGGACTTGCATTTTTGCCCATCACATCTGTGCAAAACCCAACCCATGAGGTAAAGGCCATTTTCTCCTTCTTTTTACTTACATTTGAACATTTTGCATAAAGCTTCTTTCCAAGAAGTCAGCCTAAAGTGCTTTGCACATTCACTAGCTGGCATCTTAGTTTCCCTCTGCCTCTGTTCCACCCAAAAACAGGTAATAAATTTGTCAGTGAATCTGTAGTCTATAAAGTAGTGATTCCCAATTTTGAGTGTAACTATTTTCATATCAAAAATGTCTTATTCTTCACTGATGATTTACTTTTGGAGAACATAAACATAAATGAATTTGAAACTTTTTAAAATTTGAGAGAGAGAGTGTGCAAGCTGGGGGTGGGGGGCGGGAGCAAAGGGGGGAAGAGAGAGAGAGAGGGAGAGAGAGAGAGAGAGAGGGAGAGAGAGAGAGAGAGAGAGAGAGAGAGAGAGAGAGAGAGAGAGAGAATTCCTAGCAGGCTCCACACTGCCAGCACAAGCCCAATTTGGGGCTCAAACCCACGAACCATGAGAGCATGACCTGAGCCAAAACCAAGAGCCAGGCACTCAACCAACTGAGCTACCCAGTTGCTCCTGAATTCAAAACTTTTAAATGAACTTAATAGTCTCAACAGTATCACATACTTGTTAAATGCTAGTATGTGTTGTGCAGACTATTCAGTCTGTTGTAGTGGTCTCCCACATAACATAAACCCTGTGTGTAGTTTTAAATTTTCCAGTGCCACAATAAGAAACAGGCGAAATTAGTTTTAGTATATTTAATATATCCAAAATAGCATTTCAACATGTAGTCAATAGAAAAAAGATTAATGAGTATTTTACTTCTATCCCCCCCATATAAAGTCTTTGAAACCCAGTATGCACTTTACAGCTATAGCACATCTCCATTCAGACTAACCACAATTCAGGTGTTCAATAGCTGCATGTAGCTAGAGTCTACCAAACTGGAAAGTGAAGGTATAGAGTTTGCTTGGCACTTTGGTAGATTCTTTAATTTTTACAGTGATTCTGTGGCCCCAGGAGTCTGCCATTAACAACTAGGAACATCTGCTATATAGCATTCTATTGTTAAAATAAAACCTGGAAATGTCCATTTTTACCAAAGGCACTTTAAAATCAGTTACACGTTTACAATGTTCAGTGTTTCTGGACTTTAGAATATTCAAAGGCAAGATGTTTAGTTTAATTTATATCCAGTGTAATGAACAACTGAGCATGAGTATTTCTGTTCTGTATTCTCTAACAAGACATTTGTTAAGCTTATTCTATGCATTATAACTAGAACAAATTACACTATCAGGTTAACCAAGCTATAGAAAACTGTCATTCCTCATGGCGAAGATGCCAGAAAAATAAATTTGTTTATTGAGAAAGAGGGCACAAGCAAGGAAGGGGCAGAGAGAGGGAGACAGAATCCCAAGCAGGCCCCGCACTGTGGGGGCAAAGCCCAACACAGGTTCTCTCTCTCTCTCAAACCCACAAACTGTGAGATCATGACCTGAGCCAAAACCAAGAGTCAAGACGCTTAACCAACTAAGCCACCCAGGGGCCCCCAGAAAAATAAATTTTTAAGCTTTGGTGAAACCTATTCGCTTTTTAAGTAATTGTTTTTTTCATTCCTTTAACCAAAAAATAAAAATAAAAACACTAAAAAAAAAACACATTGAACACATATTTTGTTTAATGTGCTGAGCCAAGCTCTGGAGTAAACTCAAATAAGAAGCAATACGTAATCCTCCAAGTGCCTTGTGATGAATAGAAGGTAAATGGAATGGCGTCTATCCAGAATAATCTCCCTACTTTGTTCACCTATCACTGAATTTTGGATATTCCTCCAGGAAGCCTTCACTAACCCAGCAAGTTTTCTTGGAAAGATGCCCCTCCTGGATTCCTTTCTGGAAGCTTGTACTTAACCACAGCATTTACACAGTTGTAATTGCTTGGTTGTTTGTTTATATGGACTGTAAGCTCCATAAGAGTAGGAACCATGTTTATTTTGTTTTCTGTTGTAACTCAGCACCTGGCATAAATTGGTACTCCGTGTTTGTTGAATGAATTAACTGAAATTTTTAAAAATATCTATAATCTGGCATCCTGGAATGAAGCCATCAAAATAAAACATGACAGGAGTTATCAGGCCTGCGTTTAGGTTAAAAAAATGTTCTATACATAGGAGATAATAACGACCTGATACTCATTTATCAAATAAATTTTAACCCTAGAATATCAAGCACTTTTCTGGGTGTTGATATACAGCTGTAAACAAGAGTACAAAATCCAGACTCTTGTGGAGCTAAGGTTCTAATGAATGGAGATAGACAATAAAGTAAACCTAACAAGCATCAGTATTTTACAAAGAAGTGATGTGATCTACTGGGAGAGCTGTGTTACTCTGGATTGCTTTGGATGTGAAAAAGAGGCTTAAAGTACAAGTATGACATAAGCAGACCATCATTATGAAGACTAGCATATGAAAAAGAAGTATTGGATCCAGATCAAGGGAGACAGGAGTCTCTTTGTACTCTCTTACTCAGACCCAATGTGGAATGTTATGCAGAGTGTAGGACATCATACACAGTGTAGGCGCCTGGATGGCTCAGTTGGTTAAGCGTCCCAGCTCTTGACTTTGGTTCAGGTCATGATCTCACTTTTGTAGATTTGAGCTCCGCATTGGGTTCTGCACTGACAGTGCCGAGCTGGCTTGGGATTTTCTCTCTCTCTCTGCCCCTCCGCCACTCATATGCTCAACCACGCTCTCTCTCTTAAACATACATACATACATACATACATACATACGTACGTACATAAATGAAAGGGACATTGATGAACCGTAGAGAGGTCAGAGGAATGTGAACTCATCCTTCACAACTCCTCTATCCCATTTTACCAATTTTCTTCATCCTCATTAAAAATCAGGAAGTCGGGGCGCCTGGGTGGCGCAGTCGGTTAAGCGTCCGACTTCAGCCAGGTCACGATCTCGCGGTCCGTGAGTTCGAGCCCCGCGTCAGGCTCTGGGCTGATGGCTCAGAGCCTGGAGCCTGTTTCCGATTCTGTGTCTCCCTCTCTCTCTGCCCCTCCCCCGTTCATGCTCTGTCTCTCTCTGTTGCAAAAATAAATAAACGTTGAAAAAAAAATTAAAAAAAAAAAATCAGGAAGTGAATCTCTTCCACTCAAATTTACCCCATCAACCACATTTCGATTGATCGCAAAGTTCTAAATGTTCCTCAAATGGATTTCTCAAATCTGGAACCCTCTCCACTCACACTGATAAATACTTCAGTGCCTTTTCTTTTCTTAGACTATTAAATTGCCTCCTATCTAGTCTCCCTGCCTTCCAGTCTTTGTCCTCCACATTGTCATTGGAGTTATTTGTAAGATACATCTTTGGTCTTATGTAAGGTGACCGTATTATAGTTTATTGTCCAAACTGGGCACCTGAGCAAAATAAAGCTCTATTTGTTATGCTGGGGGGGGGGGGGGGGGGGGGGGGCATAAATTGGGACTTCCCCAGCAAATTAGGACATACGGTCACTAATCATATACTCCCCTGCTTAAAAAAATCTCACATAATTTTTCATTGCCCACAGGAAAGCCAAACTCAACAGTTGAGGCCCGGTCTTTTCTACCCCACACACACCCTGGCCTCCACCCACAACACCCAAAACATTGTGCTCTCTGAAAGATGTGGATCCAGAGTGCTGGGTTTGACTCTGGGCTCCCCTTACTAGCTGTGTAACAATGAGCAGGTTACTTAACCTCTGTATCTCAGTTCTTTATTTAGAATAAGAATAATATAAGGATTAAGTGGGATGACATAAGAAAACCTTTAGCGTAGTGTCAGGAACATAACACAATAAAAAGTTAACTGTTATCTCTGTGAGGTAGGTCATATTCCTACAAGCTTTACAGATTTTAAAAAACTTTGGTAACGTAAAGTTGCCCAAGGTCAATAACTGTTGGGACCTATTTTTTTTTTTTTACTGTATTCCAATTCTCCTAGTGACTTAAGGGTAAGGAGCATCTTATTGTAGATTTCCCACCCTCAAATACATTGACACCTCAGTGCTCGAAGAATGCTGCATGAGATCAGACGGTCAGAGATTTGGAAAGACAGATGCAAGGAGAATGTTAAATCTGGAAAAAGAGTGTCAGGAGAGTTGATTTAAAATATTTTTGGAGTAGTACAGAACAGGGAGAACCTAGTGGGGGTTCTGGGAGAAATAACTGGGCCCACCTACTGAGATGACAAGCAGTAAATATTTCCGCTTACTATAGTATCTTTAATATCTCCCTAAACAAAGAGCACTGTCCAACGTGGAATCACTTGCCCTTGAGATAGGCCTGGCGCCAAGAGGTGACTGGGCGACCTCCGGACCTCGAAGCTGTCTGGGGACCTGGTCAGGGATCGGGGAAGTGGTCTACAGACCCGTCGGTGATCCCCTGCCGTGTCTGGAGCCCTTCGGTCCCACGGCGTCCCCACCAGCGCCCGCCAAGCCCGGCCCGCCCGGGAGGGAGGGAGGGAAGCCGAGGCCGCCGGGCTAAGCAAGTGGGCCAGTGCAGGCGGAGGAAAGCCCGCCGGGCCGGAAGCACCAGGAACTGTTTCCGGGTCAGGGGGGGGGAAGGAGCCACCATGGAGCCTCGCGGGGTTGCGGGGCTGACGGAGCCGCGCGCCGGCGTCTGAAGCGAGAGAGGCTCAGCGTGGTCAGCGCCGCCGGGGACACGCAGGCCGGTTCCGCGGTCGCCGCCATGTCGGTGCTGGGCGAGTACGAGCGACACTGCGATTCCATCAACTCGGACTTCGGGAGCGAGTCCGGGGGTGGCGGGGACTCGGGCCCGGGGCCCAGTGCTGGTCCGGGGCCGCGAGCCGGCGGCGGCGCGGCGGAGCAGGAGGAGCTGCACTACATCCCCATCCGCGTCCTGGGCCGCGGCGCCTTCGGGGAGGCCACGCTGTACCGCCGCACCGAGGTAGCGGCCCCTGGCTCCGGCCGTCCCAGCCCCTCCTTCGCCGCCCCGCTTCCCAGCCCCGACCGGATCCCGTCTTTGCCTGCGGCTTGCGCCTTGTGCTCGCTTAGGTTTGCGCAGCCGCAGGCGGGGTGTGTGTCTCGGGGTCTTCTCCAGTCTCCGGCTCACCGGCACCGGGAATCCGTCAGATCGCTGTTTATGCTAACTGGGCGTTTCTGTCGAACCCGGGGAAGGGAGCAAGTCATTGAACTTTCTCTGAGCCTTAGCTTACCCATCTGTAAATTGGGGTTAATGATAACTACCTTCAAAAATAATCTTTATTTTTTTACGCTTACTTTGAGAATCGAACGAAGGTACTTTTTGCAAACTGTGAATTAAAAATGGTATACGAATGTGAAGTGTTGTCAAAACTTACTTCCTCATGCAGTATAGCTCTCCAGGGTCGGGGTGGAGAGGAGGGGCGTAGCTTCAGAATTCCCACAATCAGTGGCAACCCGGCTGTCTTTGCCCTTAAGTTCAGGTGTGAACATTTAATTGGAGATTTTTCTAGAACGTCACTGAGAGGGTCATCGCTGTCTTCATCAGTGTTTATCCCACAGTGTTTATGCATGGGAAATACCTTTTTGGTATATTCTAAGCCTCTCGGGTGGCGAGAGGCAAAGAGACCTTTGAGAACCTGATGTGAACATAACCCACCCCCCCCTCCCCTATTGCATATATACACATCTTTTGAAGACATTCCTCGATCACTGACCATCAAGTTCAAAATGTATAGTGATATTAAAAACCCTGTAGTGGTGACTCTGCTTCCAAAAACTAACCATCAATTGTATTTGATCACTAAAGTCTTAAACTTGAAGACTATAGGTGATGATGATGATGATGATGATGATGATGATGATGTGTGTTCCAAGCTAGCATAGTTTTAAGGCTAAAAGATGGAGGAGAGGGGTGGTTGCAAGAGAAAATTTTCAAGTGTTCTTTTTTATCCTAATGCCGCATTAATGTATGATGTTAGGGTTACTGTTAGTATTCTGCTTTTCTTATTTGTACTCAAAATATGAGAAAGAGGAGATGAGCATTACTATTTGTGTTAAAGTTAAACTAAGTTAAAGAAACTAAGACGGTATATTTAAAGGACTTGACACTTAAATTAGAAGTAAATCTTGGGCTAGAACAGCGTTTCACATCTCCTTATCCATGCCTTTCCATCATGTTGAACTTGATTACTGAGGTTGGTTTATTTAAATTTGATTACACTTCTCAAAAAATGGCACAACATTAGCCATTTGGCCAAATGTTTATTAGGTCTGAATGTACAAAGGTTTGATTAGAAGCAGCCGTTTCCCCCAAGAAGCTTATATTTCGATGGGAAGCTTATATTTCAAGTTAGCCCTGTTAGTAAACAAATAGTATTTAAGTTGTATGTGTATATAAATGAAAAAGGACGGACAAATATCATTTTAGTGTCTGAGTTCTAAAGGGAACGGTTGCACTGAATACATGCACAGGAGAAGGTTTATCAGGATATCTCCCCCCCAAAAGTTTAAAAGGCTTAGCCGAATCATTCTAAAGGATAGGGAGAGTGATGTAGGTGTGGATGCTTCTGGGCTAAGAAGCAGTATCCGGAAAGAATGTGGGTGTTATAAAAGGAAGTGGGTATTGGGAGCTGAAGGTGAGTTGTCACAGATAGAGGGAAACATGTGATACATAAAAGTTATAGGAGATACAGAGTTGCAAAATAGGGCAGGTGAGGAAAGTGAACTCTGAACCCTTAGGCATGACTTATTCCTATCCAGAAAACATAAACAGAAATCACTAGAGAAATCTAAATTTATAAAATTAGAGATAAGTGTAATGTTTCCATTTTATAAGAAACTCTGGTCACCTATAGCTAACCAGTCTCTCCAGTTCTCCATTTCTCCAGTATTCTAGCCCTACTTCAATGCTTATGACTAGCAGTTTGTCATGATGCCCTTCAGTAGGATCTTTGAGATCTATATCTCCTATTTTTTATCTGGAACTGACATCATGCAAATTTAAATGTGGCCACAATGTAATAGCATCTTAGTGCTCTGCTTTCCCTAGTCCTGCAGTAAATTGTAAAGCTTAATTTTATGAAGAATCTTAAAATTCTGTTCCTGTTTTGTCTAAAGGAAAAAATAAAAGGAGTCCGTCTGTGCCCATCTAGGAAGTTTTCTTTCTAGGCTTAGAGATCCAGGTGTGGATTCATTCTCTGCCAGCCAAGAGGAAAGCACGATACCTCTATTACTGTGTTGTAGGATGACTCGTTGGTTGTGTGGAAGGAAGTTGATTTAACCCGACTGTCAGAGAAGGAACGTCGTGATGCCTTGAATGAGATTGTTATTCTGGCGCTGCTGCAGCATGACAACATTATTGCCTACTACAATCATTTCATGGACAATACGACTCTGCTGATTGAGCTGGAATATTGTAATGGTAAGGTAGACTTCAGTGGGACCTCCTCTGGCAAGACATTATTGTGCTTGTACCTACCTTGAGGGGGAGAGGAGAATAAGGTATACGCATTGGTGAAAAACTTCACATGGAGGGCTGCCTGGGTGATTCGGTCAGTTGAGCATCTGACTCTTGATCTCAGCTCAGGTCTTGATCTCGGGGTTGTGAGTTTAAGCTTCACATTGGGCTCTGGCACTGGGCGTGAAGCCTACTTTGAAAAACAAAAACAAAAAAACAATTTTAAATGGATTTCGAGAGTTTAAGAGAAATAAGTTCAGACCCTGGAGAATTTTGAAGTGATTTACAAAATAAGGGAAGGAATACTGCATACTGCATGCTCAAATTCTCTATTATGCTTATAGTTCCATTTTCAAATTATTAATTCAGTTGAATTTTACATTCACTCTTCAAGGTTTTTTCTAATGAATTAACATTAGTTAGGCATTAATGTTAGACATCTAATTAGGCACTAGAAACATAGTGTAGCTTGGCACTCCTTGGTATATTTAATGAAATCTTATAAGGGACATTTATTAATACTGACTCAACCAAAACTGTCCTTTTGAAGAATGATTCAAAGATCATAGGTGAATGAAAATGACAGGTAGTAAAGGATGGCTTTAATATATCTGGTCTTTGATTACTTTGGACCATTTTGCTTATAAGATAGCAGTATGTATAGCTCATTGGTAAGAAAATAGACTCTAAACCCATTTCCCAAGCTCCACTGCTTCTTAACTTTGTAACTTTGCACAAGAAACTTCTCTGTGCCTCAGCTCCCTCACCTTAATATGAGTTTATTAATAAACAGTACCTGTCTCCTAGGGTGTTGTATTAAACGAATACGTAAAGCCCCTAGCATAGTACTTGGTGTGCAGCAAATCTTTAATACATGCTGTCCTAGCTCTTATCCTTATTACATAGAAGAACCCTCAAAGCCCTTTCTTAAGCTACCCTAAAGAAGCTTTAGCTATGCTAAAGAAGTCCCAGCATATTCTTCACTTAAATCTCAAAGAGAAAGCTCCTAGAATTCTAACTTTTTGTCTTGACTCTTGTGCACCACGGTTGTTCCTGGTTCTGATCAACCCTAAATGTAGAAGATTGTATTAGATATTTCTAAAGTAGCAGAAGCCACAAGTAGTAACTTCCTTTGTGGTTAGGAGGGACTAGAACGGTGGTTGATTTGTTGAAGTGACAAGTTACTAAATTGCAGGGGAAAAGAAGTTGTGAAACAGAGCCCGGGCTAAGGCCTAAGTTATAGTTGCAGGTAGGAAGTAAAATGAACCCTGATCATTTGCAATCTGTTACTTGATAAAGGAAAGGGAGAAGCCAATTCAGACTTATTCCACAGGAAGGAGTTAGCAAAGGGAGTAAGGACTGGAAACAATCTAAGGTGTACCGTAAATTATGGGAAACCTTTTCAGTACGCAATAGAAAAGGAAGTTGTCGATGAGATACACCTGTATGTACAAAACATTGCATCACAGGTACCCAGTGTTCTAGTAGTCACACTTCAGAGAGTTGTTACAAAAATATTTTAGATTCCTTTAAAAGGAGTTCTAAAAAAGAAAGTCTTCTGATATGAAGACATTCAAGGTATTTTGCTAATTGGGATAATATAGGAATGGCCTTTATTCTTTTCTAAAAATGTCATACTTCCCATTTTTGTATTGAGCCTCATTTTTTAGGGGAACCTTTTAAAATTACTTTAGATACAGTACTTGAGGGATGGAAGAGTTTTGTAAAGAGCCAAGAGAGAAGAAGGGGTTTCCTTTGGAAAGGAAGTAGAATCCTTCATTTCTTTGGGTCACCTGTTAAAACCCTGGTAGATATAGAAGTCAAGCTTTGATCTTTATTAAGCAATTCAAACCTGCCTCTCCTTTAATTGCAGGAGGGAACCTGTATGACAAAATCCTTCGCCAGAAGGACAAGTTGTTTGAGGAAGAGGTAATTCATATTTCTGTGGAAGGAAGCTAGAATTGTAATGCTGTGATTCTTGTATTCTAGTTCTGTATTTCCTCTTCCAACAATGAAGAGCGTTTTTTTCCTTTTGTTCAGACTCCCTCCAGGCCCTGGTTGATATTCATGAGAAAGGAAACCTCTAACAAGGAAGCTGTCTATAGCTGCTTCCTAAACGGTTTACCTCCACATCATGATTCTCTATGGGCTTTCTTTCCTGGTTCTATTACTGCATACTGGTATGCCCAGTTTTCTATACCTTTGCATTCTTCTTGGATTTCTTTCCACAACTCTGCTTCACCGTATTATATTTTATAATGACATTGGAACTGTCTTATGATTACCTGTTTTTTATTTTTACCCCTACCACTTTTCTTTGTCTACTCAACCTCCAAGCAAGAGATGTAAGGTCATGTTGAATCATAACCTCTGGTTGTAGCTTCCTTTGTTTTGTTTTAGTGTGTGTCTTTATGGAATTTTTCTTATTTCCAGTCCAAATATAATTCATTTTTTTTCTGCAGATGGTGGTGTGGTACCTATTTCAGATTGTTTCAGCAGTGAGCTGTATCCATAAAGCTGGAATCCTTCATAGGTATGAGTAAAAAAATACGGGATGAAGTCCTCCCCACCAATCTGAGCCCCACCTTGGATGTGCCTCCCGTCAGCACTATTATTTTCTTGATTAAGCTGTCAAGGCTTTTCCGTTAATATAATTTAGGAAGGAAAGAGTGAGTAATGAGGCGTGTTACCTTCACTTCCTGCAGTTAAACTATGTTTATGATCTAGGAAGAATCTCTTCAATAGCTAAGTACTACTCAGTCACTTCTTTAACAGATACTTTAGAGTTCAATTCATTAATTCATCAGTAAAGTCTAGAAGCCACTGAGAGGAGTGGTATTAGATTGGTTGGAATTCCCAGTAAATGTTCCCGGTGAGCAATAATAATTGGCAAGTGTTTTTAATTTTATAATCGAGTCTTAATTTAAATAAAAAGCTGTTGGGGTGCCTGGGTAGCTCATCATAATCTCACAGTTCGTGAGTTTGAGCCCCGCATTGGGCTCACTGCTATCAGTGCAGAGCCCACCTTGGACCCTCTGTCGCCCTCTCTCTCTGCCCCTCCTCGCCCCCAAAAATATTTTGTTTGTTTGTTTTGTATAATTACACAGTTTTACCAGATTTGAGGAGGGAAAACATCTTTCTATTCATTTCTAGCTATAGGAAAGAACTGTTAGAAGAACATTTCCACATTATACCCTTCTGAAGTAAGTCATTGATCATTGCTAGAGATGAATATTGATTCCCCAGTACTGTATTTCTCTTTTTGTTGATTTGTTCATTCAGTTAATATGTGTTTCTCAATAGTTATTGAATGGCTACACTTGCATTTTCTTTGCAAAAGTCACAAAGAGTATTGTTGTGGGGTGCCTGGGTGGCTTAGTCAATTAAGCGCTGACTTTTTTTTTTAAGTTTTTTTTTTTTTTTAAGTTTATTTATTTTGAGAGAGAGTACATGCACAAGTGGGGAAGAGGCAGAGATACAGGAGAGGGAGAATCCCAAGTAGGCTCTACACTGTCAGCACAGAGCCCCCCAGTGTGGGGCTTGAACCTGAGCCAAGAGTCAGACACTTAACCAACTGGGCCATCTAGGCGCCATGCACTGACTCTTGATTTTGGCTTGGGTCATAATCTCACGATTTGTGAGATCATGCCCCGTGTCGGGCTCTGCCCTGGAGGCACAGAACCCGCTTAGGATTCTTTCCCTCTCTCTCTCTGCCCCTCCCCTGTTTGCACATGTGTGTGTTCTCTCTTTCTCTGTCTCAAAATAAATAAACTTAAAAAAAAAAAAAGAACATTTTTCTGTTTTTTTCCCTTTTTAAGGAAGCCAGAGTGTGAACCAGGCAGTTTATTTGTGTTGCATAGGATCAATTCATCTTTAGAAAAATAGCCAGTGACTTTATTTAGGTGATCTCTACAGCTGAATCATGTCGCTGCTGAGATGCACAGCCTCTTCCCTTGCCTTAACAGATTTGAAACTTTAACACCAACCAGTTCAAGGTATAAATGGTAGTTGAAGAGGCAGTGCACTTTATAGGAATTACAGGATTACCTGGGGCACTATATTTTCCATCCAGCCCTCCATTTTCCTAACGTCCTCCATGGTGTGGGAGACATGCCTGTGCTATGAAGCCCCGGAGAATGAAGTTAATTCTCTGCCTCTAGCCCCTCAAATTCCCTTTTCAATGTTAAAGTATGTGTGAAAGTGGGGACCACTGTTTTGGATCCTGTAACAGTCTGAGCAGGGGTAACCACACATTTTATTCTGTACTAATTCTGGGAAGATTTGGGGATGAAGCAAAATATATGGTAATATATGGTAAATAATAAATATATGGTATCTTTTTTTTCCAGAGATATAAAGACATTAAATATTTTTCTGACCAAGGCAAACCTGATAAAACTTGGAGATTATGGCCTAGCAAAGAAACTTAATTCTGAGTATTCCATGGCTGAGACGGTAAGTATGTGTTGCCCTTGTCATAATTTTTCTTTTCTTTTCCTTTCCAGTACCATGAGATAGTGTACACTCTAAATCTCACACACTTTTCTCAGTATTCTTGCAAGTTCTGCATATTTATAAAGCAAGTCTTCAGGAGTGTTTTTTCCTGGGCTTGCTAACAGGCATTTACATGCTGAGATGTTCTTTCAAGAGTAATTGTCCACATCACAGCTCTGACCTCATAGCCCTTTCTAACACTGACCAGGAGACTTTTCTGAAAACAGGAAAATGCTCTATCATTTTTTCCAGCCTAGGATCTTTAGTGGATTTCAGCTTATCTCTTATTTAATATTTGAGCTTAGGATGTTAGACATCTCTTTTTGTGTTTCCTCTGAATTTTTCTGGTGCAGAAGCCTGATGTTACAAATAAAGGCTGATGCCCAGAGAACAGTCTGATCTTAATATCATACATAGTCTGAACTGCAGGGCTCCCTTCTTCCCTGATCCTTACTTAGAAAGACCATTGGTAGGGCATCTGGGCGGCTCTGTCAGTTAAGCATCCGACTTCGGCTCAGACAGCTCAGAGCTGAGCTCAGTGCTGACAGCTCAGAGCCTGGAGCCTGCTTCAGATTCTGTATCTCCCTCTCTCTCTGCCCTACCCCCGCTCACATTCTGTCTCAAAAATAAACATTAAAAAAAATTTTTTAAAGAAAGACCATTGGTAAAGAGTAGACATACGTTGATTTTTAAGGACAGTGATTTCATTTTTTTAGGAATTATAAGACCCAGTTATTACTCTTCTGGTTTCATACTGCCCTGTCCTTGAACTTGAAAATGTGAGTTAATTAAATGAATTTTGTCTTTTTTGATAACGTTAAGATATGCCTATAAGCAATTTAGAGCCATCCAAGGATGCTGATAGCCAAGGTTGGGAGTCTCTGCTTCAAAGGAAGCAATCGTGTCCTTATATGAGTTTTTCTCATCAACAGTATTCTGGTAAAACCAAAACTTGACTTTTTTTTTTAACAAGTTTAAAGAAAGAATGTTAGGAAAATTTATAAATGCCATATAAGTCATCTAAAAATTACTGGCTTTGCTGATTAAACATGGCTATCACACTCTGGAAAACAGTGTGGAGCTTCCTCAAAAAATTCTAAATAGATCTACCCTATGACCCAGCAATAGCACTACTAGGAATTTACCCAAGGGATACAGGATTGCTGATGCATAGGGGCACTTGTACCCCATGTTTATAGCAGCACTTTCAACAATAGCCAAACTATGGAAAGAGCCTAAATGTCCATCAACTGATGAATGGATAAAGAAATTGTGGTTTATATACACAATGGAATACTACTTGGCAATGAGAAAGAATGAAATATGGCCTTTTGTAGCAACGTGGATGGAACAGGAAAGTGTTATGCTAAGTGAAATAAGTCATACAGAAAGACAGATTCCATATGTTTTCACTCTTATATGGATCCTGAGGAACTTCACAGAAGACTATGGGGGAGGGAAAGGGGGGGAAAAAGTTAGGGAGGGAGGGAGGCAAACCATAAGAGACTCTTAAAATCTGAGAATAAACTGAGGGTTGATGGGGGGTGGGAGGGAGGGGAAAGGAGCTGATGGGCATTGAGGGGGGCACCTGTTGGGATGAGCACTGGGTGTTGTATGGAAACCAATTTGACAATAAATTTCATATTAAGAAAAATAAACATGGCTATCAGTTTTATTAGAACTTCTGGGGTACATTGGCACAACCGCCATTCAGGATATTTTTATTTCCAAACCCATTCTTTTTTAGAGAGAGAACAGGATAGAGGGACAGAGGCGGAGAGAGAGAGAGAATATCTTAAGCAGGCTCTATGCTCAACACAGCCTGAGGCAGGGCTCAATCCCACTACCCTGGGATCATGACCCAAGCCAAAATCAAGAGTCAGACGCTCAACCGACTGAGTCACCCAGATACCCCTCCAAACCCATTCTTCAAGGCAGAAGATCTTTTTTAAATTTGAAAGAAATTCACTAGCTGTGTTGGTATTGCAGATGTCAAATTGAGTCATTTACAGAGTTTCACTACTATGCATTTTAGTTACAACTTTGACCCTTTATTCAGTTATCTTCTCCCCACCGCCAGTTCTTTTTATTTTTTTCCATTGGTGAGCTTTTACTGTGCCTTTATCTGTATAAAGTCTTCAGTGGGCCTAAAGCCTCTGTGATCGAGGAATCACCGTTGTACCTCCCAAATACCACAGTGTCTTTGCCCTTTATCATTGGTCCAAGAAATTTGATGTGAAAGAAAATTTCTCTCCATAGTGGCATCATCTCATAAAAAACATTTTGGGATATACTCGTGAACGTTTCATAGGTGTTATCACTAGTTTGTGGGAAATTTACTTTAGTTGTTGAAATATTAATATAGTTCTCTCAAAAATGAAGTTACTCTTTGTTTTCTTTGTTGTTCAGCTTGTGGGAACGCCATATTACATGTCTCCAGAGCTCTGCCAAGGAGTAAAATACAATTTCAAGTCTGATATCTGGGCAGTAGGCTGTGTCATTTTTGAACTGCTTACACTAAAGAGAACATTTGATGCCACAGTAAGTTGTATTATCCCCACCTTGTCCTTCCAAATGGTATAACTCGGTTGAGAGAATCAAATTCATTTATCCCTCAGTTTCTGATTTCTTCAACAGAAATCAGCTGTAGACAAAAAAAAAAGTATGCAAGGGTTTAGTAGTGTATTATTAAATTGCTATGTGCCAGATTTATATTCAGTCCCCACTGAAATAATCCTACTCAAGTGCTTTAAGCATTGTACTTGAATTTATTGACTTATAATTTTGAAATTGGCTCTAGGATCCACTATGTGACACTGTAGTCTGGATAAACCATTTCATTTCTTATGCTTCAGCTACTTTTTTTTTTTTTAAAGCTAAAGCAAATTATATAATACTCATTAAAGTGTTTTGATATTTTTTATAAAAAGTTACACACTACATCCCTAGCAAGGCTGTTGTCCTCTTTCCTGACAACAAATTCCTTTAAGTCTTTTTTTTCTTTTCTTCCTAACTAAAGCCCAATGTAAAGTAGTGCTTCTCCAACTTTCCTACACATAGGAAATCACCTGGGCACCTTGTTAAAATGCAGACTCTTTTTTTAGTAGGTCTGGGTAGGTCCCAATAGTATGCATTTCTTTTTTTCTTTTTTAATTTTTCTTTTTTTTAGTGTTTAATTTTGAGAGAGAGCATGCGCGCGCGTGGGGGAGGGGCAGAGAGAGAGGGAGATACAGAATCCGAAGTGGGCTCCAGGCTCTGAGTTGTCAGCACGGAGTCCGACATAGGGCTTGAACCCACAAACCATGGGATCATGACCTGAGGCGGAGTCCGATGCTCAACTCACTGAGCCACCCAGGTGCCTCCCCCCCCCCCCCCAATATTCTGCATTTCTAACAAACTCCTGCACAATGCTGATGCTTCTATCTGTGGACCAATCTGAGTAGCAAAAATGGATTCAGATCTTCTGCAAGCCACGTGTGAGAACTTAAGCAAATCGTTTCATCTTTTTGATCCTCTGTTTCATTATATATAACAAGGAAAAATATATATCCTTCTCATAGAGATGCTACGATAATGTATATGAAAAATGCAAATATAAGATAATGCAGATTCATTGGCCTTTCACGAGACCTATTTATTTTTCTAAATCCTGAAGTTTATTCTGGTCTGTCATTTAATTCTCCTAAGTAATATAGTGGAAGGAAAATGAGTTTTGGAGTCAGATGGACTTTGGTTAGAGTTATATCTCCATTTTTTACTGTCTGTGGAGTCTTGGGCAAGATACTTTACATCTCTGAATTGGTAATCATAATAACCTCCTTAAGGGAGGTTTGCACGGGTTAAAAAGAATAATATATGTAACATGCCTACCTAGTACAGAGTGGTCTCTTGATTAAGGTGTTGATGGTATTATTATATTATCATTATCATCTTACTATTTACCTCGTTGTCTGTTGAGGCAGAGTATCCCTTGCATAACCATTATTAGGATATATGAATTAGGAAGCAGATTACTTGGTAAAGGAGGTGCTTAAAGCTAAGAAGCATGGCTAATCTTGTTTTCCTTTTTCTTGTGATTCAGCTGAAGGGTCAGATTATAATATACTCTGAGTATTATGCCACTGGCCACACAGTCATATCTCCATGTTGGCCATTTGGCTTCATTCTTCTTGATTGCAACAGTGTATCCCTAACCGTTTCTTGCTGATGCACATTAATAGTTTATAAAAGAAATCATATTTCCATTTCTTTAAATAATAGTCACAGATATCTCAGAGCCCCTGTTGGTGGATTATAATCTTTATATAACCAAGAATAATCATTTTCCCATAGAATCCACTCAATTTGTGTGTGAAGATTGTACAAGGAATCCGGGCCATGGAAGTTGATTCTAGCCAGTACTCTTTGGAACTGATTCAAATGGTCCATGCATGCCTTGACCAGGTAAGTGTGACTTACATGCTGATTTCAGTTTGGTGTTTTCCCTTCCCACTGTACTGTTTGGAGTATGGCATAGATGAACCTGTATAAAGCCACATCCACTTCCCCAGGGTAGGATGTATTTGTGGCTGTACCTAGAAGAATAGGCATTGGCAATTCATGATAGTTATGTCCTTCAGGCAGCAGATTCTTAATTCTTACTTTGTAATTAATTTGTGGAATGATTTTACCATCTACATTGTGCTCCATTTTTTATGATCAAGATTAATTTTTGTAAATCAATTTTACAAAATTATAGTCAGAGATAATTTAGAGTTCCTAATGTGCAGAATAAATATAGTTCTGCCATTTCACAGTTGCCTTGCAGTGTCGTCTAGGTTGCTATTATTCAAAATATGGTTCATGGACCATAGGTGTTGGAATCACTAGGGGATGGGGATGTTTTACAAGTAAAAAAAATGAAGGGGCGCCTGGGTGGCGCAGTCGGTTAAGCGTCCGACTTCAGCCAGGTCACGATCTCGCGGTCCGTGAGTTCGAGCCCCGCGTCAGGCTCTGGGCTGATGGCTCGGAGCCTGGAGCCTGTTTCCAATTCTGTGTTTCCCTCTCTCTCTGCCCCTCCCCCGTTCATGCTGTGTCTCTCTCTGTCCCAAAAATAAAAATAAACGTTGAAAAAAAAAAAAATGAAGATTCCTGAGACCCAACGCACACCAAGTGGATCCAAATCTCTGTAGGTAAATCCCAGAAATCTTTATAACAAGCACTCTGGGAGATTGGTTGTTTTTTTTTTTTTAATGTTTATGTATTTTTGAGAGAGAGAGAGAGAGACAGAGCAAAAGTGGGGGAGGGGCAGAGAGAGAGGGAGACACAGAATCTGAAGCAGAGTCCAGGTGAGCTGTCAGCACAGCCCGATGCAGAGCTCAAACTCAGGAACCATGCGATCATGACCTGAGCCAATGTCAGATGCTTAACTGACTGAGCCACCCAGGGGCCCCACTCTGGGAGATTCTTAAGTGCTATATATATTGTAATTTGAGAGTCACTGCCCTAACTGAACAAGTAAGGAAGGTGCATTCTCATGTACAAGTGTTGATGATAATGAGATGATATGTGTGAAACATGTAATATGACATAAGAAATTATGTTTTTTGGGGCGCCTGGGTGGCTCAGTCAGTTGAGCGTCCAACTTCAGCTCAGGTCATGATCTTGCAGTTCGTGGGTTTGAGCCCTGCATCAGTCTCTGTGCTGATGGCTCAGAGCCTGGAGCCTGCTTCCGATTCCATGTCTCTCTCTCTCTCTCTCTCTCTCTCTCTCTCTCTCTCTCTCTCTGTCTCTCAAAAATAAATAGACATTAAAAAAATTAAAAAAAAAAGGAATTATGTTTTTTGAAACATAAAGATAATATACAAAAGGATAATACACTGTGGTCTTTGAGTAATTTTAGCATACAGCCTTCTAAGAGGAAGTAAAATGCCTCTTTAGATCCCATTTTTCTCTTTTCCTTTAAATGAAAACTAACCCAGTTTGTACTTTTTAGGATCCTGAGCGGAGACCCACAGCAGATGAACTTCTGGATCGTCCCCTTCTCAGGAAACGCAGGAGGTAAAGTACAGAGAAGTCACTCTGTTGTCTTTCTATATAGATGGTTGATTGTTGAAGGCCTGATCAAAGGACCACAAGAGAGGGCAGTGTTTCCTGACTTGGCCACTCTGGTGCTGTTTTCTACTAACGTCGCTTCTTTTGTTGCTTGAGAGGAGCTCCTGACTTTCACCTCCTTAGTTTGTGCTATTTTGTTCTGAATTTATATGATGAGACCCTAGAGCCTTGCACTCCCCCCATCTGTGAGTTTTAATCTAGAGTTGAGGCATTAGAGTGTAGTAATTAAGAGAGGAGAGCTCTGGATTCAGACATCCTTAGATTTGTATCTGAGTTCTGTTATCTTTGTCAAGTTATTTAACACCTCTCTTCTTTCATTTCCTCCTCTATAAAGCCAGGTAGGGTAGGGATTAAAGGAAGTAATGTATCTAAAGTGCTCAGCCCGGGGCTTGGCACAAGATGCTCAGTAATGATCAGACAGTAGTGTGGATTTAGAGTGGGCCTTTGTTTTTCAGTACATGTGTTCAGATGGTAGATTTCAGTTAGAGGAGGATTCTTCAGATACCTTTGCTCATGTCCTGAAATCAGACTTGATTCATTGTTGACAGGTTACTTCCTGAGATTTATTCTGTGGCATTGGTCTCTAGAGGTAGGAAGGAGATCTTTTATCCCTCACGTCTTATAAGAGGCTTCAAACACTAACTTAAAAAAAGACATGTTCTTTATTATTCTTTCTTTCTTTCTTCCTTCCTTTCTTCCTTCCTTCCTTCCTTCCTTCCTTCCTTCCTTCCTTCCTTCCTTCCTTCCTTCCT
>NW_024412396.1:49216083-49350182 GCF_014898765.1 Herpailurus yagouaroundi | reverse complement strand
CCTTCCTTCCTTCCTTCCTTCCTTCCTTCCTTCCTTCCTTCCTTCCTATCTCTACACCCAACAAGGGGCTTGAACTCACGACCCCTAGAGTAAGAGTCACATGCTCCTCTGAGCCAGTCAGGCACCCCATTATTATTCTTAAATGTTCTAGTCTATATTTCATCCTGTTATACTATTTTTGTCTTACTGTCCTTCCTCCTCCCCTACCAGTTCTGTTTCTGTATCTTCCCAATATTCAGACCTTTGCTGTGCTCTTTTTCAAGCCTTGCTCTTAGATACACTAAGCATATACTTAATTCCATAATCTTTGCTATTTGGTCAGTACCTTTATTTTGTGGTATCGTTTAATTAATCTTTTCTGGTTCTTCTCCACTTGAACTCTAGCCAGTGTTTCAGTGCCTAGAATGTGTAATACTCCAGATACAGCACTCCGACCTTCCACTTATGTCCCATACATCGTCCAGCAATATCACCCTTTGCGGCCGGTTAGGCATATTTAAATTTTTTATCTGGCTTACTTCCCAACAATATAATCACTATTTTAATTTCTTTTCAGATATTTCCACTGATAATTTTTAATTGCAATTTTTATAGAGATAATTGTAGATGTGTACATAGTACTTCATTAGAACTTTGTACTTTGATGAAAAAATATAAGAGCTTTCCAGATAAAGCAGAGACATAGCGAACTGTGGAAAATATTCAGGAAATACTAAGTTCTACCTGAGTAGGTTAGTGGTTCTAGACCTGGGACTCTCAATAGCAACCTCTCCAGAGCTTTCCAAAAATAATGATGCCTAAACACCACCCCAGGAATTCATCTATAAGTGTTTTAGGCAAAATGAGAACCCTGGACCAGAATATGGGGAGGAAGTAGCAGGAAGAAAGGCTGAAAAGGTAGGTCAAGAATCTTGAATGCTAGACAAAGGGATCTGTGCTTAATTTAAGCAACAGTGTAGAAGTAATGGATGTTTATGAGAGGGTAGTTCATGTGATGAGGGGCATGCCTAAGGAAGGCTTACTTAGCAAACTAATCTTGGTGTTGAATCAGTATAGGACTGAATAAAGTCAGCTGGTACTGTGTTAAGTCTTACCTGTTAGGAGGTGTGACTACATTCCAGGAAGCAAAGCTGCCCAGAGCTAATGTGGCAAGCCTCGAGAGCAGAAGTGACTATAAAGGGCATTTTGCATAGGTAGAATCTGTAGGACTCAAATATTGAAGAAAGGGAGACACCTGAGTCCAGGATGACCAACGTTGTAAGTGTAGTCTGCTGAGAGAATGAGGAGTGCCAGTTACAGAAATAGGAGAGTCAGAAAGAAAAGCTGTGTGGGAGAAGAAAAATGAACTGAGGTTTAGAGATGGTGAGTTTGGGAAGTCAGTGGGCAGACTAGATGGAGATGTCAGGTATTTAAAATGTGCATCAGAAGTTCTCGAGGTTCTCTGTTCCAGTTTGGGATGTTTTTTGGTGAAAACAAATGTCCCCAAACTGCTGGCCCCTTCCTATTTAATGAATGGTCCAAAGCCAGGCCTGTATAACTGTTCCAATCATATCAAGGTACTTTCCCCAAAGTATTGTCGTGTTGCTGGAGACATATGGTTTATTAGAGGACTAAACCTGTGAAGTGTATTTCAGAGACATTGGTGCAGCGTAGGAACCAATTCTTTCACTCACGTATCTTTGCTTTTTTTTTTGGTAGAGAGATGGAGGAAAAAGTCATACTGCTTAATGCACCTACAAAAAGACCAAGGTAATGCCTAAGAGACTCGTGAAAAGTGATATATCTTAAATTACCATCAGGGGGTCTTTCTTTCTTTTGGTCTATGCCTTGCTTGATCCCAGTAAGTAGCCTTTGGCATCCTTTCAGAAGCCAACATCTGCGTAAATGTCAGATAGTTATTTCTGAGAAAAAGAAAGCTATGATTTCACCCTCGTGCTGTAGCGGTCATCATTACCATGATGAATGTTGAAAAGTTGAGAAGTGTAGGTGTTATGGACCAGACTGGAATCTGATCTGGCTGAGCTGTGATGAAGCCCGGAGGCAGAAATTGCAGAGCCTGCTATGATAGAGGGTTGAAATAAGTTGTCGAGAAAGAACATACTTTCTCATACCATAATTGGCGGTTCTTCTCTGGGAACGGACTGGAAGCATTTTCCTTTGATACAGTTTTTATGTTAAATGTGCCTTTGTTCTGGGGGTTGTTGACAGGTCAAGCACTGTGACTGAAGCACCCATTGCTGTGGTAACGTCACGAACCAGTGAAGTCTATGTTTGGGGTGGTGGAAAATCCACTCCCCAGAAACTGGATGTCATCAAGAGTGGCTGTAGTGCCCGGCAGGTGTGTGCAGGGAATACCCACTTTGCTGTGGTCACAGTGGAGAAGGAACTGTACACCTGGGTGGTAAGTGAAAGCTAAGTACTTTAGAACAGTGATGTAAGCCTAATTATTTACTGGGCTGAGGATGTCTAAGTATTTTGTTAGTTGAACATGTGCACAGGAATGACAGTGTGGAGTGATGGAATGTAGGCTCTAACGAGAGCAAGGATTTTGTCTGTCTAGTTCACTGATGTGTCCCCAATGCCTGGTACATATTAGGTCATTTGTAAGTGTTTTTTGAATGAATGAATGAATGAATGAAAGAGAGGAAGAAAGAAGGAAAGAAAGAATTAAAAGAGCCCTAGGTTTAGACTCAGGAGACTGGACTCTTATTTACAGCTGGGTGATTTCAGGAAGTCCCTTAATTACTCTGTTCTGTTACCATGAATTTCAGAGCAACTAGTATCTGTGAAACAGTTTTATAAACAAATGAAGCAGTGTTCCCACATCAGGAAAATTCTAAGACCTGTGTCAGTGATCGAAGATGGCTAGGTATATCTTCAGAATTTTTCTTTGCTCCCCTCCAGATTTCACTTTATCTGTCACCTTCTGGAACAAGTTGCGTGTATTTGCTATCTGTTCCTTTATCTGCCACTCAGTCCTCATTCGCCTACAATGCAGCTTCCGTCCCTGCCACTTGATTGAAACTACTCTTAACAAAATGACCTATAAATTGTGGAAATAATACATATACTTTGTAGTCCTTACTTTGCTTGACATCCCAGCAGCATTTGACATAGTTGATCTCTCCCTCCTTGAAGCTGTGTCTTCCCTTGACTTCCATGAGAACATCTTCTCTTGGCTTTTCTCCTGTCTTTTTGGCCATAGCGTGCCTTCTCATGTGTTTCAGAGTGCTTTTCCTTTACCTAACTTTGTCTCTGGTCGTCAGTTCTTCTCACTCTTCCTTTTCTTCCTGAGAGCTCATTTTTTCCAGCAGTCTCAGATAACTTCTCCACAAGGCCAGGCTTTGTCCCCAGTGCGTGACAGAGTAGACAATTATTGATTGATTGATATGATTGATTGATTAAAAGAATCAATGAATGAATGAATGCATTCATGCATGTTAACTGTTACTTCCTAAAGCCCTGTCCCTTAAGGAACTAGCCCCTAGGGGGCTGCCACAGCCCCTATAAAACTGTTGAAAAGTCATTTGGGACTATTCTTAGTGCTATATAGCAGCCTCTTTGATATAGCCAGATTCTTTATAATTGTTCCATACTTCAAGGAAACTGTGACCAAAATTTGTAAAACTCCTAGTAAGGATTTCCAAGAGAGTATACTCCTATAGAAAACAATCAAATTAATTAAACTATGTACGGATTTTTTTTTTTTTTTTTTTTTTTACCAGCACTCATAATTAAATATAAAGTTCACCTTAGACTTGAAGGAGAAAGAATTGGGAATGTGTTCTTTTAAGTCTTGATGGATAGCAATCTGGATACTTTTAAATCTTTACCTGTTGGCAGGGGTTTTATACTACCTATCATTAAAAGGTTTAATCCCCTTACCCATTTTTTTTTCGTTTCTAAATTTCCAGCTGATTTTTTCCTATGGTTTTCTTTTCTTTATTATTTTTTTTAACGTTTGTTTATTTTGACAGAGAGAGAGAAAGAGAGAGCACACGTGCAGGGGAGGGGCAGAGAGAGAGGGAGAGAGAATCCCAAGCAGGCTCCATGCTGTCAGCATAGAACCTTATGTGGGGCTCAATCCCACAAACCATGAAATCATGACCTGAGCTGAAATCAAGAGTCAGACCCTTAACCAACTGAGCCACCCAGGTGCCCCGCTCCTGGTCTTCTTGATAGGAAGTTTTGTTGAAGATTAGCTTTTCGCATGAAAAGCTAAAACTTTACAAGACCTCTTTATTTCACAGAACATGCAAGGGGGTACTAAACTCCATGGTCAGCTGGGCCACGGAGACAAAGCCTCCTACCGACAGCCAAAGCATGTGGAAAAGTTGCAAGGCAGAGCTATCCGTCAGGTGTCCTGTGGTGATGATTTCACTGTCTGTGTGACAGGTAAGCCATCAACAGAAAGCATCCAAAGTGCATTTAAAGTGAAGTATTGTACTTAATGCTGTGCAGTTTCAGCTGGGATTTTACAGCAAAAGACCATATTCATGAACCAAAGGCAGTGAGCGGATACACACATTAATAATAACATGCCCAATTTTCTATGGCAAATAGCACATAGAGGCACACAGATAACAAATCTCATGGGATCAGGAGAAATATGTTGTACGTCCCAGTTGGAGGAAAAATAACGTTACCACCTGGTCAGGTGTAAATAACACTAAATCAGGAATCAAGAGCTAAAGTTTAGTTTTTGTCTTGCCATTGCTTACTTTTCCTTTTCTCTAGAAAATAGAGACGGCCCTAATAAAATTTCAGCATAATACTACCAATTTTTAAAAATTATTATAACAATACACATGACCCCCTAAATAAAAATAACTCTAGACTTGCACAGTCTATCCTTCGGATTTCTCTGATGCAGTCATTTCATAGAAGATCAGTGGCTGGGATAGTTCTCATGCCAGCCCTGCCCAGCTTTCCGGCTGGACAGAGTCATTCCTTTGATGTGTTATGCCTTTCTTTCTTTTGCAGATGAGGGTCAGCTCTATGCCTTTGGATCTGATTATTATGGCTGCATGGGGGTGGACAAGGTTGCTGGGCCCGAAGTACTAGAACCCATGCAGCTGAACTTCTTCCTGAACAATCCAGTGGAGCAGGTCTCCTGTGGAGATAATCATGTGGTGGTTTTGACACGAAACAAAGAAGTCTATTCTTGGGGCTGTGGTGAATATGGTAGGTATAGATTTGTCTCTGTCCACTTATTCCCAGGAGCCAGCTTGACTTCAAGCTTGTATGCATCTAAACACATGTAGCCTATACTTGAGAAGTGTTGATTCAGTGGAAGAGAATGCCGTAGAATATTTTCATTGGGAAGAAGACCCTCATTTTCATTGTTTTCTTTCTTATGTATGTCTCAGGACGACTGGGTTTGGATTCAGAAGAGGATTATTATACACCACAAAAGGTAAACTCAGAAGCAGCTTCTTCCTAGAGCCTGTGTAGAGGACACACAGACTCCAGTAATAATACAGACTCCTCTTTCTCTGAATCCTCATGTCAAGGTGTTTATTTCTGAAATATTTTCTCTCTGGGAGACTGACAACCCAGAATTCCTGAGTTAGCACTATGTGATCTTGTCATCTGACTAAATCATAAAAAGCTGAGAAAGAGGATATGGCCACTTTGGACACTGTGGAGTCACATCTTACTCAGGAATGGCAGCTAAAATCAGCAAGTACAGTGAACCCAGAAAATTCCTTGGGAAGATACTGGAAAGCAGTATATTGTTTCTTAACCCAACACAGCCATCCCCCCCTCCCCATTTCCACATTTGGACACCAGATGAAATATGTGTTTGTATTGAGGGGTCATGTTGTACAAAACATAATATCTAATTACTGTCTGCACTGTAGGAGCTAGCCCTGCAGGAGCTGGCCCAGGAGCTAAAAGCAGCTGCAGGAAGAACATGGTCCTCTCTCACACCCACCCTGGGTCACAGGCTTGCCTGCCCACTGGAAGGTTGACAGGAATCGACTGTACCATTCACTGTTAACAATGCTCATTAACATCTTAAAAATTAACTTCTATCACTTGTGGGACCATTCTCAGTGGATTTCATGGTTGTTTCTCTTCAAAAAGCCACAGTAGAAGCACTGAAGTTTGAGTTTTCAGGTTTCACAGACATCCATTCTATCCCCCTACCATTCTCCAGCTCTGTTTATTTAGTTATAGAGGGATGTGAGCAGTTGGAAGTCCTGGCTGCCTCCTCAGTACTCTGTCACCTCATTTATAATGTGACCAGACTAGGACCCTACAAGGCTACTGAGTTTCTTCTGTAACTGTCATGGGGCCTTCCATCTCAGAGAACAAAAATCAGCAATGGATCGAAGCTTCTCCTTTCCCAACATTTTCTGAGAAGTCTTTCTAAATAAGACCTATTGCTAAAACAAACTTCAACAGGACTGCTGAGCCAACCTGGAACAGCTGCCTTTTACTTAATTATAAAACTTGAGCTCCTTGTTAAAAACAATAAGCCGCTGGGAAAATCTGAAGATGATAGAGCAGTCTTTACTGTGGTCAGTTCTGCCAGATGCAGGACATCACAAAATTTGAGGGTTTTTTCCTAATACAAGTTACATTTGGGGGATTTTTTTTTTCTTGCAGGTGGATGTTCCCAAGGCCTTGATTATTGTCGCAGTTCAGTGTGGCTGTGATGGGACTTTTCTGCTGACCCAGTCAGGTAAAGTGCTGGCCTGTGGACTCAATGAATTCAATAAGCTGGGTCTGAATCAGTGCATGTCTGGAATCATAAACCATGAAGTAAGTACCCTCTTTGGTGTCCTCACCACACTGTTAGAACTTCTCTTAGGCTGGAATTTCTTTGGGAATGCTTTTGGTTAGTGACCATGAAATTGTACATAAGAAAAAAGATTTCACAGACATTATTATGTTCAACAAAAGAAGCCAGCCATGAAAGAGTCCGTACTATATGATTCCAATTATATGGAGCTTAAGAACAGGCAAAATTAACTTATAGATACCAGAAGACAAAGTAGTGGTAACTTCTGGGTGGGGGGCATGGGTATAAAGAGAAGGGATCCTAGGATCATGGAAATGGTCTATATTTTGATCTGGGTGGTGGTTTTACATTTATATGCATACAAAAAAAAATTTTTTTTTAATTTTTTTTTCTAACGTTTATTTATTTTTGAGACAGAGACAGAGCATGAACAGGGGAGGGTCAGAGAGGGAGGGAGACACAGAATCTGAAACGGGCTCCAGGCTCTGAGCTGTCAGCGCAGAGCCCGACATGGGGCTTGACTCACGGACCGTGAGATCATGACCTGAGCCGAAGTCAGACGCTTAACCGACTGAGCCACCCAGGCGCCCCATACAGAAAAATTTTTCAAGCTGTACAATATTTTATAGTTTATTATGCCTCAACAAATAAATTGATTACAAAGAATCAAGTGACGGAACTCAGGTTCTACCTATCACTAAAATAGGTACAAGATAATTGACATGAAAAGAAACACATTTTCATGCATGATCTCCCTGGAGAGTTTTTTAGATTTATTGTTCCCAAATCACTGCTCTTGTACAGGCTTAGTAAATATAATTACTGTTCACTTCCTTCAAGGATGTTGTGAAACTCACATTAAGTCTCCTCTTTGTGTTAATATAATGAGTTTTTGTCATGTTCTAAAGAATCAAGAGAAGAAAGTTTCCTGACTCAGTGAAAGAGATAAGAATTTTTAAGTAATCTCTGCAGTATTGATTCTCAAATGGGAGAGTACAAATTTGGGGCAAATCTGGGAAGGGTGTCTGCATAGTTTGAAAAGGCATATTCAAAATTACCATTACTTGATTTCAGTTTTATTATAACATTGGGTTTGTTGTGAAATTTTAAGCTTACATGAGAGGAATTTTTTAATACTAATCTAAAGGGAACGTGGGTTTTAACACATTGAGAACACTGCCTTGTAGATGCAATTAGATCACAGTAAACTGGTTGCATTCTGGGCTGGAGAGTCTTCAAGATTTTAATTCTTTGCCCTGCTTTTGTTAGATATACGGTGTTTATACCCAACATAAGTATCCCTGGTTGTATCCTCATGTAGATACTTTCTGGGACGGAGAGTTAATGTTTTACATACTCTTAGATTAGGAATCTAAAATTTTTGTTGTCGGGAAGCCCTGCCTCATATACTGATTAAATTCTCTGATGACATATTGAGCTTATTCCGTTTTGTATTCTGTTGGAGATGAAAAGCTACCTGGCATCTTCTACTTAGTAACAAATTTACTTGAAAGGCCTTTTGGTCACCATGACAACATTCTCAGCCTGCTACCCCTTCGTTTTTTACCTAACGAGTATTTGCTTTGTGTTTTATCTTGTTTCAGGCTTACCACGAAGTTCCCTACACAACCTCCTTTACCTTGGCCAAACAGCTGTCCTTTTATAAGATCCGTACAATTGCCCCAGGCAAGACTCACACAGCTGCTATTGATGGTGAGTTGGTTTACAACTTTTTACACAGGCCTCAGTAGCTCATGCTCTTTTATTCTGTCAAGTGTTAGCGCTTCTTCCTTTTTTTTTTTTTTTTTTTTTAAGATTTCATTTTTAATGGTCCCAGGTTTCGGCACCAAAAAAAAAAAAAAAAAAAGATTTCATTTTTAAGTCCTCTCCGCACCAACACAGGGCTCAAACCCACAACCCTGAGACCAAGAGTCGAACGCTCTACTGACTGAGCCAGCCAGGCAGCCCTAGTAGTAGCCCTTCTTAACAACATATACATTCTCCCGTTTTCCCCCTGGCATCCAGTATTATCTCATTAACAAATCAGGAATTCAAGTAAATTTGTTTTAATAATCATTATAAATGCGCAGTCAGTACATCTCTTAATGACAGTGCCATGCCAATAATTCCAGAAAATGACTGCCTTTAAATTAGTACCATCTGTCCATTTACTAAGGTAGTACCCCTTTTCCACATTTAAAATACAATATTAGAAAATACGATATTGAGTAACTTTCAGAGTCTAATTAGTTTTAGATACCCTAGCTGCCATAGATGCAAGGTTGTGTGGCAAGCTTTATATTCGTATACTCTCAACAACCAGAAGCTAGTCCGTGGAACTCTGCTCTGGCTGTGTTTTCCCTTGTACTCCATGCCCCATGTGTGCCTGGTGGTTTTTCTCTTTTAGAACGAGGCCGGCTGCTGACCTTTGGCTGCAATAAGTGTGGACAGCTGGGCGTTGGGAATTACAAGAAGCGTCTAGGAATCAACCTGCTGGGAGGACCCCTAGGTGGGAAGCAAGTGGTCAGGGTCTCCTGCGGTGATGAGTTTACCATTGCTGCCACCGATGGTGAGTGAGTCTGGACATGTCATTTCAAGCTTTCTGGATGGATGGCTATATTTTCATGTTTGGCTGGGAAAGAGGTAGACTGGTTATATAGCTGGATCATACGTTCAGTTGGTATCTAATTGTTACGCTCATAGAGCTTCATTAATTTTTTGTGTGTTCAACATAGTGATTGTTTAAAAAAAATAGTTATCTAAATAATGGCCAAGTTAATATTCTAAGTCCCTGGTTTTTTTTTACTTTTTTGGTTAAATGTTTTAAGAATTACTAAATCTTTTTTTTTTTTTAAGTTTATTTATTTATTTTGAGAGTGAGGGCATGCGAACAGGGGAGAGGCAGAGAGAGGAGAGAATCCCAAGGAGGCTCTGCACTACATTGTGGGGCCCACTGCAGGCTCGAACCCACAAACTGTGAGATCATGACCTGAACCAAAATCAAAGTTGGACATTTATTTATTTATTTATTTTTTCAACGTTTATTTTATTTTTGGGACAGAGAGAGACAGAGCATGAACGGGGGAGGGGCAGAGAGAGAGGGAGACACAGAATCGGAAACAGGCTCCAGGCTCTGAGCCATCAGCCCAGAGCCCGACGCGGGGCTCGAACTCACGGACCGTGAGATCGTGACCTGGTTGAAGTCGGACGCTCAACCGACTGCGCCACCCAGGTGCCCCAAGAGTTGGACATTTAACTGACTAAGCCAGCCACCCAGGCACCCCAAAAATTATTAAATACTTCTGTGTAAATTTTTTTTAATTTAACATTTTTTATTTGTTTTTGAGAGCCAGAGAGAGAGCATGAGCAGGGGTGGGGGAGAGAAAGAGGGAGACACAGAATCCGAAGCAGGCTCCAGGCTCTGAGCTGTCAGCACAGAGCCTGATGTGGGGCTCAAACTCACAAACCGTGAGATCACGACCTGAGCTGAAGTCAGACTCTTAACTGACTGCGTCACCCAGGCACCCCTAAACACTTCTATGTATACCTGGCCCAGGACCACGTTGGTTTTAATAAATGTTGGGTGAAGTGGCTGGAGAGGAGAACGACATAATCTAATCTTGCTCCTTGGCTGCTGTCAGCCACACTGCAGTGATGTCCTCAGGGACTGGTAAGGATTGAAGGGCTGAATACTATGTGTCTCTCAGCTTCCATTGGAATTGGAATTGGAATTGGTCTAATTGAACTTTCTTCTCTCTTTCTTCACATTGCTCGCTCTGTGGCATTTTCTTGCCTCTTTTACTACTTTTCTCTCTTTTTTTTTTAAGTTTACTTTTTGATTTTGAGAGAGAGAGATGAGAGGGGAGAGAGAGATGGAGAGAGAGGGAATCCCAAGCAGTCTCCACACTGTCAGCACAGAGCCTGATGCGGGGCTCAAACTCACAAACTGTGAGATTATGACCTGAGCCGAAGTCAAGAGTTGGATGCTTAACCAGCTGAGCCTCCGAAGCACCCCAACCGTTTTTTGAATTTTAGAGAGAGAGAAAGCAAGTGTATGTGTGAGCTGGGGAGAGGTGGGGGAGGAAGGGGGAGAGAGAGGGAGAGAATCTTTTTTTTTTTTTAATTTTTTTTTTAATGTTTGTTTATTTATTTTTTTCAACGTTTGTTTATTTTTGGGACAGAGAGAGACAGAGCATGAACGGGGGAGGGGCAGAGAGAGAGGGAGACACAGAATCAGAAACAGGCTCCAGGCTCCGAGCCATCAGCCCAGAGCCCAACGCGGGGCTCGAACTCACGGACTGCGAGATCGTGACCTGGCTGAAGTCGGACGCTTAACCGACTGCGCCACCCAGGTGCCCCTGTTTATTTTTGAGACAGAGGGAGATAGAGCGTGAGTGGGGGAGGGGCAGAGAGAGAGGGAGACACAGAATCCGAAGCAGGCTCCAGGCTCTGAGCTGTCAGCACAGAGCCTGATGCGGGGCTCGAACCCACAAACCGTGAGATCATGACCTGAGCCAAAATTGGACACTTAACCAATTGAGCCACCCAGGCGCCCCGAGAGAGGGAGAATCTTAAGCAGGATCCACGCTTATTGCAGAGCCCAATTCAGGGCTCAAACTCACGAACTGTGACCTGAACCGAAATCAAGAGTTGGACGCTTAACCAACTGAGCCACCCGGGCAACTCACCCACTTCTGTTCTTTACTGCCAGTTCTGCTAGTCCTTATCCCCTCCCTCTTCCACATTCTTTCTTTGTTCTCTCTCTCTTTTTCCTATATCACCTTCTGGACTAATTGTAGCCACTCTTTCTTGTTCTTGTGAACAACAAATCACATTTTATCATCTTGTCTTTTGACTCATTTCAGCTTTTTTTGTTGCTCATGATCTAAGATGCCTTTGTTTTCTTTTGGTCTGTGCCTGTTGTGTACACATGAGGGATCCAAGGACGGTGTCAGATAAGTGATGTGTTGCCATATTTAAGTGAAGCAGCTTTCAGAGGGGCACGGTAACGTTCCCTGCTTGTCCCCAAATGAGGGATATTAGGGAGCAAACTGGTTAGGTCAGGTCAGGCTAGATAAATGGAAATGTTACCTAGAAAGAGTGAGGATGTCGCTGAGGATTAAATTTAGTGTTGCAAGTCTACCAGCACTTCCTGACAGGGCCTCAGGGAAGTAATGTCTCCTCAGTAGATCTGTGTACTTCACAAGGTAAACTTCAGAATGAGCAGTGTAGAATTGGATTCCATGGTTGGGCGTATTACCTCCCAGTATTCCTCTACTTTTCCGGACTGTTCTCTGTTGCCTCGTTCACACAGCCAACATAAATTGAGTGCCTACTATGTTCCAGGTCCTCTTTAGGCTTTGGCAATATAAAAGTGAGTCTCAGAAAGCCCCTATCCTTAAGGAGCTCACAGTCTAAGTAGGGTAGGGGAGACACTTATAAAAAACAGACTCGTACAGGCTGATAGATCAGGTGCCATTGATGGCAGTATCTGACCCCTCTAAGTCCTAGAATGCCCGGAACTGCTCAATCCTTCTGTCTCTCCTCTGTCCCCCTTCACTCCCTAAGCGAGCTTATTACCTTAAGTTCCTTGTATCCACTGACAGTTTTATATCGTCACCACCCTTGAACTCCAGGCTCAGTTATTCATCAGCCCCTGCACTTAGATGTCTAAAGATATGGTGGCTTTAGAGCCCAGTTTTCCCAGGTCAGTCCTCATTCATCCCTATTGTCCAGGTTTAATCATTAATAGTACCCCCTTTTCATTAAAAAATGCTCTGATTTGGATAAGAAGCTACATGCATCTCAGATAAACGTATTATAGTCAAAATCAAACTTTCGATTTTCTGCCCAGATCTGTTCCTCCTATAGCCTTCCTGTCTCACGAAATGGCAGCTTCATCCTATTCCCCACATCCCATTCATCAGCAAATCCTATCAATTATCTTCACAATATATCCAACCACTTCCCATCATCTTCACTACTACAACTGGTCTCCCTGCTCACCCTTGGTCCCTTGCAATTGATTCTTCCCATAGTAGCCTGATGAATCCTTTAAATACCTATTAGTACACTCAGAACTTCTAATGGATTCCTATCTCAATCAGTAAAAACCAAAGCCATTATAGTGGCCTGCATGGCCCTATATGACCAGGACTCCAGCTACCTCCTGACCTCTTTACTGACCACTATCCCCCCCGCTTATTTTGCTCTAGCTGCAGGGGCCTTCTTACTCTTTGTTCGTGATGCTCCTGTTATTCACATAGGACCTTTGCACTTGCTGTTTTCTCTGCCAGGGAAGCTCTTCCCCTACATATCCACATAGCCCTCTCTCACTTCAATCAGGTCTCTGCTGAAGTATGGACAAGTACTTCTCTGACTACCCTATCTGAAATAATGCTACCCCATTATTAGTCTTTATTTCCACTTTTCTTTGCCATGTATCTTCTTTCATAACACTTATGACTACCAGAAGTATTTGATACTTATTGACTGATCAGTCTCCTCTGACTAGAATGTCAGTTCCACAAGGGTAGTTGAGTTTGTTTTATTCACTGCTGTATTCCCACACCTCCAGCAGTGCATGTCATGAAATCAATGCCCAATAAACAGTTGAATGACCAAAAAAGGTTGTTGAATGAGTGGATGGATGGGTGGATGGATGGATGGGTGGATAGATGGATGGCAGGCAATACATAGACACGTCATTTTTTCCAGGTTGGCATCAGGAATTGTTTAGGGGAATAAACAGCTTTCCCTTGTTTTGTTCATAGTGGGAAATCTTTCTAACTCTCGGGCATAAAGATGGGGAACCCAAAGAGTAGGGAAGTCACTTTTCTGTTAAACTATCTGCTGTTTAATTTTTTTCCCTAGATAATCACATTTTTGCCTGGGGCAATGGTGGTAATGGTCGCCTGGCAATGACCCCCACAGAGAGACCACATGGCTCTGACATCTGCACCTCATGGCCTCGGCCTATTTTTGGATCTCTGCATCACGTCCCAGACCTATCTTGCCGTGGCTGGCACACCATTCTCATTGTTGGTAAGTGTCTCATATGTGTGGGTTGGGATGGATTTGACGGAGGGTAGACCCACACCGAAGGTACTGATGGTCACATTCTTAGAAACACAAGTGTTTCTAAGAAAAGAGGCTGTTCCTTTAAGTCTTATAACAGTGACGCCATGCCTTGTGATGGGGACAGAACGCTGTTATTTCCTGACATTTGTCATTTGCAACCTTCTGACTTTTTTAACATGATAACTTTGGGCTCTTCCTCTGCCATAGAATCGTTATCTCTAGTTGTCCACTAATTAATTTGTTGCCTGTGTTCATGCTTTTGAGAAAAACATTCAGTATACCTTTAAAAGGAAATTAAATCAATTGTTTTCTGCATAAGGATTACTCTGTTAGGAACTAAATTATAAAAGCCTGTATGAGGGTTTCCAAGTCCATTCTATTAGATCAGTGGTTCACAACCTTGGCTGCACATTAGAATCCCCCAAGGAGCTTTTGGAAATCCCATTGTCCTGACCAATTGAATCAGAATCTCTGGGGTGGGTCCTAGGTTGCTACTGTTTAAAGCTTCTCAGGTAATTCCAAAGAGCAGTTAAGAAGAATTGCTACTTTACATAGTGGATACAGTTAGGGTAGCTAGTGGTGCTTTAATATCTAGAACAGTAAGTATTTATAAAGTTATCTGGAGTGAGAGATAGCTGTTATCTCGAATATTATTTCCCTAGTCTAGTCTTCTCACTTTTCCTGCCTATAGCTGTTTCTGATGCTTACCTACTGAATATTTTTCCTCAGAGAAAGTATTGAATTCTAAGACCATCCGTTCCAATAGCAGTGGCTTATCCATTGGAACTGGTAAGTAGCAATGTCTCAGGTACCAGTGGTTTTTCTGAGCTGTGGGTCTTTGGGTTAGATTCCATGCAGTCTCCAAAAAAAGGAAATAGGAAATATCTTTGGGAAATGAGGAATACGATGATCAAGAGGGAGGATCATATTTTGGGTGTATTTCACAACAAGTTATGACTTTTATTACATTGTGGTCAGAGGGAGAGTACATCTTTGCCAACCAAGCATATGGAAGTAATTAAGTGGCTTGCCCAACGTTGTAATGTGGCTTATGTATTGTTTCTTTCCTTACCATGCTAGGGGCTATGGTTCTATCTACTCTTTGCTTCCACCGTATTCCCAGGGTTATTCCCGTCTATAGAAATAGTTCTTCCAAACAGGCCCTCAGAATTAAAAGTTGGCTAAACTTTCAAAGCAGTTAGGAGAATCAGCCCAAAGCTCTCTGATAGCTTTCCTCTGGCTGCTTTTTGCATGGTTCTCTGTTATTTAGGACTATGCCAAGAAATTAAATCTGTGTTCCTTTTTGGTTTTCCACTTGCTCTAAAGTACCTGTACTCTTTGATGTCTCGAAACTTGGATTCTGATAGTTTGTAGAATCAACACAGATAAAGACCCAGAATAAAAGCAAATTAATCCAAGAAAAAGAAAGTTGAAAGTCTGATCTAGACTTGTTGAACTCTAGTTTACACACACACACACACACACACACACACACACACATCCATACCTTTTATTAGTTTCTTTTAGTAATCTATTGCTCAGCATTTATTTGTGCATATTAATATCTGTCACAAATGATAAAATATCTTTTTGCTAATCACAGCTGTTCTCTTACAGCGTTGTTTTGCTGGAACAGTATTTAATGGAAAAAATAAGATTAAAAGCATATATCAATTAGCTGGAAAATGTAAACTCCATAAGGGCAGGGATTTTGGGGGTTTTTTATTCATTAGTTTTATCCACATCACCTAGAAGAGTGCCCAACAAATGGTGAATGTTCAATAAATACTTGTTGGTTGGATGGGTTCTAACCATCCAGTGGAATACTGTACGAAAGTAGAAATGAACATCTACAAATAGGTCTATAATGTGAAATGTAAAAAGGAAGTTGCAGCAGACTATGTGCCTTTTTATCAAGTTGAAAAACAAGCCAGATTTATATATTGCTTAAGGATATAGAAGTATGTGTTTGATTTTTTTTTTTTTTTTTTTTTTTTAAGAAGAAATGATAGAAGTGCCTGGATGGCTTAGTCGGTTCAGTATCTAGACTCTTTTTTTTTTTAAGTCAATGAATTTTTATTTAAGAATTTTAACCTGTGATTCCTTCCTCTCCCAGTCACTGTGGTTCCCTCTGGGTCAGAATCACAATCTTCAAAATAGCCCTTTTAGAAAGAGCTTTTGTTCAGTCCACAGTTGGCACCGTTAGTACAGAGTTCTTTCCGTTGGGCTTCTTTAATCTCCACTTGAATATGGATATGCTTCAAGAATTCCCCACCTGTAATCTTTGGGATCCAGTTTTTTTACTTTGGGTCATGTTTAGGGTCAGAATAGATGGGTCTACCTGGTTCTCAATTTCAAACACCCTCTAAACGTGAATGAGTTCAAATCCCATTCACCCCTAAACTAGCACAGCCTAGAACTGTACAGATTCTTGGGATATTCCAATACATAAGATTTTAAAAATTTGACCGTTAGGGTCTTTCAGTGTTTTAGCAGATAAATGTCTTGTAGTTCTTTCCCACAGATCTAACACATAGCTCCGTGAATAAAGGAAACCACACATACACTCTATGAGGTGTTTCCAGTGGAGTGTCCGACTCCTGATTTTGGCTCAGGTCATGACTTCAGGGATCATGAAGGGGGTCATGACTTCAGGGGTCATGACTTGTAAGATCGAGCCCCACGTTGGGCTCTGTGCTGACCATGCAGAGCCTATTTAGGATTCTCTCTGTCTCTGCCCCTCCCTTGTTCACACGTACGGGCGCTCGCTCTCTCTCAAAATAAACTTTAAAAACTATATAAAGAAATGACAAATACAGAATTAATCAGTAGTTACATGTAGGTAGGAGGCCAGAGAAAGAGAAGGAATTCACAAGACAGATATGATACAGGTAATGTTTTAGTTCAGCACTGTCCCATAAATCGTTCTGCAACAGTGGAAATGTTCTATATGTATGCTGTCCAGCACTTGAAAAGTGGCTACCGTGACTGAGGAACTGAACTTTTTATTTAAATTTAAATAGCCATATATGGCTAGTGACTACCGTATTGGAAAGTACAGTTCTAGTTCTTCAAGTGGTAGATTCACATTTTTGTTTTGTTAGGCGTCAAAACTTACACGTGTGTTAAAATAGTCTTTTGTAGATTTCAAATGTAACGTTATTTTCAAAAGCCATTTAAAACAAGCTTCGGAGCTTTTGTTGGCATCTCCAGGTCTGCTGCTTCGGTAGGATCACAGTGTGACACAGTCTGCAAGCCACTATAGCTGGTGATCATGAACAGTCCTTTACATTTAACTTTGGAATATACCATGCACTTACTTTTTTAGCTTTAGCAAATACATCTTTTTGGCCCATATTAAAATTTCATTCCATTTTTTGACCACACGTCAGCTAGTCTTCATTAAGATAACTTGGAATGTGCTGCATGATATGAAAGAACCAGCCATCATATTTTAAAAATTCTTACAAATCGTTATCAAAAGAATTTAATGAATTTAATGGTTGAAGACTTCTCCAGAAAGAAAGTTAGTGGTGAGTTTATCTGGCCATTTTAAGAGTTGTTTGGCTCAAATGTGAAAGTGCTTTGTATTTATACGAAACCTTGACAAGCCTTGGTGGAGAATGCTAGAGTCTGGATGTATCTATTAAAGCACGGGTGGTAGATTCAATGAGCTGTGGTTGGGGCGGCTGTTCAGTAGTGCTTTAGAACATTGATAATCTGCTATGGACATAGAAATGAGTAAGTTTGGGATGTAGAAGTCAATTATCATTATAAAGATGCTGATATTCAATATCTTGTATAAAAACTACAAATTTAGTCCCAAATATCTTGACACTGTTGCTACTACTTCATGCGACTCTAGGAAGCTCTCCAGGGGTCAGGGGGGCTGTGAGATCGTAAATCTTTCTTGCTGCCTAGCAAGGCTCTCTCTTTCTGTGCTGTGTATCTGTCAGTGGTTCAGAGTGCTAGCCCAGGAGGCGGCGGCGGTGGGGGAGAAGAGGAGGACAGTCAGCGGGAATCTGAAACTCCTGATCCAAGCGGAGGCTTCCGAGGAACAATGGAAGCAGACCGAGGAATGGAAGGTTTAGTCAGTCCCACGGAGGCCATGGGGATCATTAGTGGGGCCAGCAGCTCCTGCCCTGGCTGGCTTCGAAAGGTAATTCCTTTGGCAGAGGTATCTTCGATAAAATAGCAGACCCTTTACAGGAACTAGAAAGGAGCCGTCAGAATCTCTCCGTGTCCCATGCCCTGTTCAAGCGTTTTGCAGTAGGCATCGAGGTTTCTGACTTCCACCTGGAACGAAACTACCAAACCTCTAATTCTTTTTTCTTCCTGACAAGAAGAGATACAAAATGTTCTCATACCGGTATTAAATGAATTTAAATTAATAAAATCTTCCTTGAAGCAGTCTTTGTAATGCATGTGTGCAGATTAAGCTTAGAGATTTTGTACCGTGGTTTGTAGAAGTGGACTATTGGGGCAGTTGGAATGTTTTACAATAGAGAGGTTATGAATGTTGAAGTGCGGATAGTAAAAATGTTGGAGTATATTTAGATGGAAAGTTGGCTACAACATGTGGCTGGGCAGAAAAAGATGGAATACCTGTGCAGCAGGATCCCGTTCTCTTAGAAAATATGTAATGCATAGAAGAGTGTCTGCTATGAAGATTGAACACAGTATTGCTCATTTTAACAGTGCTTATTTATGAGTGATGGAATTGCTGGTCTTTTTGCCCATCTGGATTTTGTCATTTTCCGTATTTTGTCAAACTACATTGTAGTTTGTGAAATTTATATTTTTACGTAAAAAAAAAAATCTGGAGATTTAGTTTCCCGCGTAAGATGACGAAACTTGATAGCCAGTTAGCAGTGTGAATGCAAGAGGCAGTACACTGTTGTACCTAACGTTTCAGCCTGGGCATTGGCCTCACTGCCATCACCTTCAAGCTTCCCAGCTCAAACAGACTGTGTAGAATAAGTGTGTCAAGGAGATATGCCACACACTCCAAACCATGTTCTTGAATTTGAGTTTGAATTCAAATCACTGTTACTCCTCTGAGGAAGGGATGTCCTATTGACAGGCCTGGTGAGCGGAGTTGTACTCACAACTGTCATGCCCCACTAGGGGGTGCTGATGTCACAGCAGAGTGAAAGCTATAGCAAGATGGGAATTTGGGAGAAAGAAAATAGATGGCTCAAACAGAACTGATGAGATTCTTTGTCTTATACATAGGAGCTGGAAAATGCAGAATTCATCCCCATGCCTGACAGCCCATCTCCCCTAAGTACAGCTTTTTCAGAGTCTGAGAAAGACACCCTGCCCTATGAAGAGCTGCAAGGACTCAAAGTGGCTTCTGAAGCTCCTTTGGAACACAAGCCCCCAGTAGGAGCCTGGGTAACTGAACTTTTTGCCTTTGAGTCACAACTAGGTAACCAGAGAGCTCTCTCCACTTCTCCTGGCCTGTCTCCTCTAGCTTCCTCAGTCTCCCACTGCCCTGAATCAACTCATTATACTGTCTACTCGGCAGTGCTTAAAGCATCTGCCCTAGGCTTACCTGAGTTGCCTTGGAGAAGCATTGACCCTTTCACATTCCTGATGCACTAACAGTTCTCCACACCAGAGGACTTTCTTTTCTCTTTGCCTCAGAAGTACCAAAATTAAAGTTCCAAAATTCAAATCCACTTTTTCTTGACACTGCTAGTGTAGGTTGGGGGCTCTAAATATGAGTAAGAAATAATGCTTGTAGTCTCGTGAGGGAGCCACACACGTGTGCCTAACCTTGGTAGAAATCAAATTGTGGTAAGTACCTCAAATGTAAACCAGGGGTCACCAAGCTTTTTCTATAAAGGGCCACGTAGTAACTATTTTAGGCTATGGACCATGCAGTCCCTTTTGCAACTAGTCAACGCTGTAGCATAAAAGCAGCTGTAGATGATACATAATGAATGAGCATGACTGTGTTCCAGTAAGACTTCATTTACAAAAACAGGCAATAGGCCGGATTTGGCTATCATTTGCTGACCCTTCCTATAAAATGAAGTACAGTGGAAGAAAGGAGAGAAATCCAGACTAGAAAAGGTGTAATAAAACCTTTGAAACTTTAAGGTGAACATTTAAATTCCTCTATCAATTAACTTTCTTGAATTATTTTGGCAGTCCTATTTACTGAACACCTTTTAAATCTCTTCTAAAGTGTGATCCACTACATTTCATGAATATTGACCTGTTGGGTCACAGTGTTCTCACTGTGATCAGAAAGACTTGTTCCAAACCATATCCCCCACTTCAGCATTTTAAATGGGATGATAGCCATGCACTTTAAATTTAATTGCCAAGTTCTCCAAAACAGGTGATTGTTCTTTTTACCTTAGCATAATGGAGACTGAGGCACTGAGAGTTCTCTTGCTGTTATGTTAGAGCCAGGTGCTATTGTAATCCCAGCAGCTTTCTGTTTCTCTTGCATTTACTTTGTGTGTGTGTGTGGTTTATCTTGTTACTTTTAAAGTAAGGTCCGATAGTATTTCGAGGAAGGTTGGATTGGGGAGTTGGGATAAGCACGCAGAAGCCCCTGTGACCTCTTTCTTCTCTCCTTAGCCACCTCGGCTGAGTCCTGCAGAGACCTGTGCTGGGAAGGGAACGCCATTAACTCCTACCTGTGCCTGCAGCACTCTGCAGGGAGAGGTTGAGAGATTGCACGGGCTGGTGTTAAAGTGTCTGGCTGAACAACAGAAGCTACAGCAAGAAAACCTCCAGATTTTTACCCAACTACAGAAGCTGAACAAGAAATTAGACGGAGGGCAGCAGGTGAGAGCATTAAAGGAATAATTCAATTTCTAACTCTGTTTTGAAGAGTCACAGAAACAAAACACCCAAGAATTGAAATAGACCTTTTCCTTTGCAGAGACTTATCTTTTGATGATGTAACTTATGTAATTAATTTCAGCAGCCCTGGGCCTTGTTCAGGCACCTCGGTTAGATCATTTTCATCACTTTGTTTTTTGTTATTGTATATTTTTCTTTTATTATTTTTTTTAATGCTTATTTATTTATTTTGAGAGAGTGCGCGTGTGAGTGGGAGAGGGATAGAGAGAGAGGACAGAATCCCAAGAAGGCTCCGTGCTGACAGCACAAAGCCCGACTTGGGGCGCAGTCCCATGAACCATGAGATCATGAGCTGAAATCAAGAGTTGGGTGTTTAATTGATGGAGCCACGCAGGCACCCCTCTTTTACTTGTTACTATGAAAAACTTTATAAACATATAGTTCAGCGAATACTCATAATCCACCATCTAGATTGAACAATTGTTAACATGTTTCAAAAGTATGTGTGTGTGTGTGCATTTAAAATATGTGGGGGTTGGGGCGCCTGGGTGGCGCAGTCGGTTAAGCGTCCGACTTCAGCCAGGTCACGATCTCGCGGTCCGTGAGTTCGAGCCCCGCGTCGGGCTCTGGGCTGATGGCTCAGAGCCTGGAGCCTGTTTCCGATTCTGTGTCACCCTCTCTCTCTGCCCCTCCCCCGTTCATGCTGTCTCTCTCTGTCCCAAAAATAAATAAACGTTGAAAAAAAAAATTAAAAAAAATAAAATAAAATATGTGGGGGTATATATCTGTGTGTATTTAAAATATATGTGGGTATATGTGTGTGTATATATTTTTTATTTTGCTAAGCCATTTTCAAATAGATTGTAAAAGTCATAACATAGCCCCTCTAAATACTTTCTTACACAAATCCAAAAATAAACACATTCATTCTCCCAGCTAACCACCAAACTACTATCACACTCAACACTGATATTCTCAATTTTCATCCAGTACCCAATTGATAGTCGAATTTTCCCAGTTTTCCCACAAAAATGTTCTCTATAACTTTTTTTTTTTAATGAGTCCAGAATCCAGTCAAGGGCCCTACATTACATTACCACATTGTTATATCTCTTATTTTTTTTATCTAGAATACTTCTTTCTACTACCATCACTTTTCTTTTTTTTTTTTCAATATATGAAGTTTATTGTCAAATTGGTTTCCTTTTTTTTTTTCAATATATGTTTTTTTTTTTTTCAATATATGAACTTTTCTTTTTTAAATTTTCATGGCATCAATTTGTTGAAGAAACAGGGTCGGCTCTTTAACAAAATGAGCTACATTCTGGATTTGTCTTTTCTTCTTAGAACGTTATTTAACTTGTTCTTTTGTCACCCTGTCATTTCTATAAACTAGAAGTTAGACTTAAGACTTAATTAGGTTCATATTAAACATTTTTGATAAAAATAATTTCAATGCCGTTTGCATTATCAAGAGCCATAGCTCTTTTAGCCATTAGTTCTATTGAGAGTGAACCAGGACTGGGAAATAGGGTTCAACCCTTGGCTTTGCCATTTGTCAGTTTTGTGTGTCTGGACAAATTTGTTTCTGTGAGTCTTGGTTTCTCACCTAAAAAGGGCAAATGATACCATGTACTTTGTTATGGTTGTTTTGAGGATTAAATGAAATCTTGTCTATGAAAGGACTTTGGGAAGTAATATACTCGAGGCAAGCATGGGGTGATTGGCAGCCGTGGCAGGCAGGAGGATTTTTGGCTTAGGGGTGTCTCACTTTTATTTATTGTTAATGTTTATTTATTTTTGAAAGAGAGAGCATACACGTGCATGCATGCGTGGTGGAGGGGCAGAGACAGGGAGACAGAGGATCCAAAGCAGGCTCCATGCTGACAGCAGCAAGCCGGGTATGGGGCTCAAACCCACAAACCACAAGATCATGACCTGAGCTGAAGTCAGACTTTTAACCGACTGAGCTACCCAGGCACCTCATGGTTGTCTCAGTTTTAAAACTTAGAGTTCTGCATTCCAGAAAATCCTACAGTCCTGGGCAAACAGTTGGTCACCCTGCCTGCAGCAAGTGTAAAGGTGTTGGCTTTATTTAAGGTAGCATTATTAAGGTATTATCTAAGGGTAGTATTACGAGCTTCTCACAAAACTGTGGCCACAGATCCTTAGAAGTCAACATTGAAAACCTAGTCCTGGACTGCGGTGACTGGTGGCAGTATTGTTAATGTGGAATTGTGTTTTGTTTGGACAGGAGGGGATGCATTCCAAAGGAACTCAGACAGCAAAGGAAGAGATGGAAATGGATCCAAAGCCTGACTTAGATTCAGATTCCTGGTGCCTCCTGGGAACAGACTCCTGTCGACCCAGCCTCTAGTCTCCTGAGCCCGTATGGCCTCCAGGAAACTGGGATCCAAAGAACTTCACAGCACACTTACTGAATGCAGAGAGCGCTTTCCTGGCTTTGTTCACTTGCAGACAAGGAGTGCAAGGCGGAGGCTCCAAAGCACTTTCCGTGTACACTTGGAGAGTGGCATTGCCTCTTAGATAGGATCTAGGAGTGGTTTTGTTTGGAGAATGGAAGGGCCCCATGGCCCTGGCTTTGTCCTCAGTGACTGCCATAGCAACAGCAGCTCTGTACCTCATCTGGTGATCCCACCTTTGAAGAGGAGACACAATGCTCACCTTAATTTTGCTGGTAGCAGCTTATATCCCATTTATCATTTCACCATTACTTGGAAGCTGCCTTGGGAATTCAACACCAGGCATTGCACCTCTGGGTGGAGGAGGGAAAAGTGTAAAACTTGAGTGGGCTGGAACCAGGTGGGGCCCATCCAGGGTCGTCTGGAGAGCGGCAAAGTGGTGAAACCCTCTCAGGAGCCCTGAGTCTGGGAAAATATGTCTGGTGGAGTCAATCTAGGGCTTGTTTTCAGAAAGTTCAGTTACTTTGCGCAGCTAAATGCTTTAGGAGGAAAAGCGGGCTTAGATTGCTTTTCCTCTGAGGGTCGATTGAAATTTCTTCAGTGAGGAGTCAAGAAAGAAGGCTAGGTCCCTCCTCATCACACAGCTGGAGTTTCAGTCTGTGACCGATGCAGGTAGGATTTCCTAACTTTGGAAGATGCCTCTAAAAAGTGAGGTGCTTCATCAAGAATTGAGTCAGTGGGGCAATAGAACAGCCTTAAGAGAAAACCATGAGGGAGAGAGGGCCTCCTGTAGCTGCCTCTACTTGGTATCTTTAAGAAGGTCTAGAGTGCCTCTGCCTTCGTGGCTCTTAGGGTTCTAACCTTGACTTCAGCAGCCCCAACCACTCCCTTTCTGTAGGTCTAGTCAGTATTTTCCCCTTTTGGTGTTTTATGAAGCCATATCAGTAAATCTGTATCATCTTTCCTACTTGAGTGGCCCAAAGCCAGCACCAAAACCTGGTAGTCCCTGAAGCCTAACAAAACAGGCAGAAGCCGCCAAGTGAAAGGAATTTGGCTGAGAGCTCCGTTCTAATCCCGTAGTCATTATGTCCTTATGGACAGGAACGAACCAGCTTTCCCAAAGAGAGAAAGTGTCCTCAAAGCTTTTGATGGTTTTACTTAAGGATATGAGCTTTGGGTTTCCACCTAGCCTTATGCAATGTTCCGTTAGCGTTTGGGGTCATAGGGGCTGCCTTGATGAGTCTCACATCCTGCCTTCCTAGAAACAGCTAAATTAATTTGTGTTTCATTTTCCCCAAACCCCAAAAATGAATGTTTGATATCTCTATAATATTTTGGAAGGACCTGTGCAATGGAAATTTTGCTATTTCCCTAAAACTGGTGGCGTAAAGGCTCATGCTTGGGGAAGACCCCATGGCTGGGGATGGGCAACTCTGTTCAATGGGATCTTCTTTGGTCTGATGTTCCCATTGTTTTCTCAATTCTGGGAAGCCTAGTACAATGGTACTAACGTAATCACTAAAGCCTTTTCTTAAAATAAGGGAAGGGGCCAACCCCAGATTAAAGTTACAAGTTCTGGGGACTTGGGGGTTTGCTGTAAACCCTAACAATGGGTTTTGGTTCATCATGTAAATGCACCTTTGATTTTTTTAAGGGCTGACTGGCCTTTCACGTTCCTGTATCCCTCAGACTCACCGTCTCAGCAGGCCTGAGAGGCAGGCTCAGTTTGGGTGTTAATCCTGGGTATTGCTTCTGCTGTGGAACGGAGGAACAGGGGCACATTGCTGAGACAGGGATGAAAGTAAGCATCGGAGGGAGGGGGAGAGCCCTGCTCTTGTTCCAGAGGGGAGCCATTCTCTAGCAGGGGAACACTGGTCATTTTCTCTAGCATGTTCCCTTGGGAAGTCTAGTTTGCTGGTAATCTGGCTGAGAATCTGAGTTCTGTGCCTTAGAGACAATTTGCACTTTCCCAAATTGTGCCTGGGACAGCCGTATGATTTTTCCCACCAAATAGCTATGCAAGTAGAAACCAGTTCAAAGGTGGCAGCCATGCATTAGATAAAAAGTGAAAGGTTAGGCAGCAGAAATGCCTTTGAATGGTTTTTTTATAGCTAATTCTCTTCGAGTTTGTCCTGCCGTTCTTTCTGCAGCGCTAGGTGTTTTCAGTTTTCTAGTAGTATTGCTTTTGAGTTACAATATAACCTGAGTTACTCTGCTGCTCTGACATTGTTGCTGAAGAACTAGCTTATTGTTAGCCAGATGTTTGAAAGGTTGAGGGTGGAGTGGTTTGGCATTTCTGTTTTAAATAAACATTTAAACTCTCAATCAGTGCTATGCCTGCGCACGGACCTTAGTCACTGGGGATGAAACACCCAGATTCTAGGCCTTCATGAATCTTTGATTCCATGAGTCTTTATATAAATAAATAAATGACCTTGTAATAGAAACAACACAAGGGACATTTGCACAAATAATCTTTTGCTTTTTTCCAGTTTCTTTTTCTTATAGAATCGTTTCTGCTGCTACAACTTTTTCCCCCAAACTTCTCAAGTGCTTAAAATGCAGAAGGAAGGGAAAAAATGAGCCACTGAAAGAGGAAGGATCATTTCTTATACTTACTCCTCAGTCACAGTGGACTTTTTCAAGTGATAATGTGTGTCTATGTTTATAAATCTGTTTTCCGTCAAAGAGGGTGAACTGTATTTGGTCTCCCTGGCATAGCCAAGTTATCACTTCTCTTGGCTGAGCATGTCATTAAAGTTTAAAGCAAAAGCAGCCTTAAACTCAAATTTCATTTGATTTGCCATATATTTGGAAACATTCATAAGAGAAAGAACAGCTCTGGAGCGAGGATGTATTATAAATAAATTCTTTCAGAGGAGTATCCCTGGGCCTCCAAAGTAGTATTATTCATTAGTGTCAAGGCAGGCTGGGCTGTAGTCAGGACTACAAAACATGTTCCTTCCTGCCACAAAGCCAAAAATCATTTATTACTTCAATGATTAACTATGGAAATAAACATGCTGATCACTGAACCTCACAGAATCAGGAACATTAGAGAGAAAAACACTTTATCACATCTGCACTACCTCCTTTGTAGTTGGGAAGAACGAGAAGTTAATGACCAAAAGCAAATGTTGGCCACAAGGTACGAGGCTGCATTAAATACGCTGCTGTTAGGAAATACTCTCTCAGCACGTCTGCGTATACTTTTGTATGAAGTGAGTTTCACCATGAGATTTTCTCCCCATTGTTTATTAACCTTTCGAACTTTAAAATTTGTAACATTTGCATGTACTGAAGTTTCTTGGATAAAGTAGTATAACACATGGACATTAACAAGCAGCATTTATTTATCCACTATTATTCTCTGCTATCCAGGAATGGACTTAGATAGAAAAAGTGTTCTGACCTCTTCCCAAAGATCAGATCAAGCTAAATTTAAAAGACTAATAGATATTCCTAATATAAGCAAGGCCTAAACATGTTGAGAGTGGAGGGAACACTAAGGTATCGACTATTTTATTTCTCTAGCAATGTAAGAATGAATAACTGCTTCCTGTGTCTAAAGACAGCACTCCTCACACATACATTTGTTCCCCCGGAGGACCCTGATCTGCGAACTTAATAACATCATTCAGGGATCCCAAACCCAAGTGCCTGTTGAGCCAGGCAGATAAGGCAAATAAGTGAAGCAGGCCAGGAGGGGCTGTGGTTATCTGAGTGGCCAGCCTGTCTGAAGGACATTCAGTGGTGCTATGCAGGGTTGCTGGCCTGGTGTTTCCAGAACTTCCGGCTTTTCAAGAGATTCTCCATATCCCAATTTTTATTTTTATTTATTTTTAATTTTTTTTTTAACATTTATTTTTGAGAGAGAGAGAGAGAGCACGAGCAGGGGAGGAGCAGAGAGAGGGAGACACAGAATCTGAAGCTGGCTGTAGGCTCTGAGTTGTCAGCACAGAGCCCGACATGGGGCTTGAACCCACAAACCATGAGATCATGACCTAAGTCGTAGTTGGACACAGAACCGACTGAGTCACCCAGGTGCCCCTCCATATCCCAATTTTTAAATGTCAATCCAGTTTTAGTTCCGTACCAGCCAAATAAAACACATCTGTAGGACAAAGCAGTCCATAAGCTACCACTTTGTGGCCTTGGCCACAGCTCATTCTTGCCATCTATTGCTTTTACCATCAAGTGTGAAACTTACAATTTGTAACTCACTAGGCCTGCCTGGAGAATGAATGTATATATCGGTTTAAATATCCACTGTGTGTGAGGGTTCTTCGAGTGGCCAACCTAAAGCTCCATTATGTGATCCCTCTTTGCAACAATTAGGAAGAACACAAAGCAATTTAATATGTACTGTTTTTTAAGTATATAAATTTTTTTCAGCTTCACAGCTAAAATTTTAAGTTCATATTTCATATTGGTCTGATCTGTTAGCCCAATCAGCAGAAGCTGCAGAGGAAATGGAACAAGAGTGAGTGGCCATTCATTTATTGTTTAGTAAAATATGGCTTTATTGTCTGCCTAGTCACATTGGCCCAGGTCAGGTTGGGTGTTTTTTTTCCAGTATTTTTTTTAATGTTTATTTATTTTTGAGAGACAGACAGAGAGAGAGTGAGGTGGGGGGGAGGGGCAGAGAGAGAGGGAGACAGAGAATCCAAAGCAGGCTCCAGGCTCTGAGCTGTCAGCACAGAGCCCGATGCGAGGCTCAAACTCACGGACCGTGAGATCATGACCCGAGCTGAAGTCGGACGCTTAAGCGACTGAGCCACCCAGGCACCCCATTCTTTTTCTTTTCTTTTAGGTTTATTTATTTTTGAGAAAGTACGAGCGGAGAAGGGGCAGAGGGAGAGGCGGACAGAGGATCCGAAGCAGGCTCCAGGCTCTGAGCTGTCAGCACAGAGCCCGATGTGGGTCTTGAACCCGCAAACCGTGAGATCGTGACCTGAGCCGAAGTGGGATGCTCAACTGACTGTGCCACTGAGGCACCCCTCTAATATTTGAAACTAACAATTTGAGTGATGGTCTCAGGACCATAATCAGATCAGTTATTTCAGATCTGTCGTGCAATCTTCATCTTATCTGAACTGATACTACCCCTGACAGGCATTACCTTATCACTTCTCCCATTTGACCAATCTAGGACTTCCTCTTTTTATTATTTAATTTTAATCTCCAAACCCCATTTATTGAAGGTCTAATTATGAAGGTTACTTGCACTATGCACAATTCTGCACAGGGAAAATTAAAAAGATCTGGTATCTTTTTCATCTGTTTACTTGCTAAGATAGATGTTTACTGTGGTGTAATGGAGAGGGATGTGTGCCACGGGAATGTCTCAGCTTGCTTTGATGGTAGATTTTGTTCTCATTTTAAAAAGCCATACAAGCAAACTGATTTCAAAGCAGAATGCTAGCAGTGGCTGAAACTGAAGTTTCTTCATTTTTTTTTTTTTTGACATGAAATCCATTAGAAAAGAACAACTACTGAGACATACAGGGTGCTCCCCCCCACCCTTTACCCTGTAAAGCACATAAAGATGAGTTTCCCTTTAGTACACAGTAACCACAGGAGGATTTAGGATATACTGGCACCCTAACCTTACCGACTTGTATTAGCTTTTGGCAGGACCATGCATCGGGGAGGTCAAGGATAAATTTCCATTTGCCTTAACGGCAAAATCGTATTATCTTTCATAAGATACCACCTGGGTGATCATGATCCTCTGACCCAACTCAATGTAATGAACCAACTTCCTGCAAGAGAAGAGTTAACTGGAACCACAGACATACACGCAGAGGCAGCGGCAAGAAGGCAGAGCGAATGCAGGCACTTAACCAGCACACATCACGAGTCGGGCTTGCAAGAACAGAGCTTTAATGTAGCCCGCTCGCCTCTCGAGTGTCTTCAGCCATCTGTTTTTAGGGCAATAACAAGGCACACCAGCCTGAGCTGGTAATTTAGTGGGAAGCTGAGGCTTCCTTTTGCCTCCTGCTGCTTAGCAAAGGGTCTCTCCTCACTGATTGAAGCTCTGCAGGCAGATGGGGGAGGTATAAAACTTTTAGTTCTGTTTTCCATCAAATTGTTCTATTCCCATTTACTGCTGAAGAGAAGCAGAGCCTTCTGAATTATCAAGGAGGCTTCCACTGTTGTCCGCTCAACTGGGATGCTTCCTTGGAGGTGGAGGCCGGTTCTTGATGGTCTTACACTTGGGAATGTGCCGCTCAGCCACCTTGGGGGCAAAGTGGCGACTACAGTGAGGACACTGAATATAATCTGGATTTTCTGCAGGCAGGATAGGAGGCAAGTCTGAGGGGTTTCCACCTTTGGCAATTACCTGCTGGACTTCTCGAGCCTGACGGAGGGTACAGATGAAAGACTCATGCTTCTGTCTCCAGTTGCTCTTCCGAGGAGGTTCAGCCTGTAAGTAGGAGGAAGGCTGATCATTCAACTTGGAGTTTACCTCGTCTCCTGAGTCGTCATCAGAAAGACAGCAAGGAAATGTAAAGGGTGTTCACCCATAAGGTCAAAGAGAACAGGAAAGGGCAGCAGAGCTGACTTGCCAGAGTGGAGGCACTTAAGCTAAGGGCCTGCCAAGGAGGAGAGTACTGGGAGGCTCGGTGCTCACGAGAATGTGCATGGCAAGAATAAAGTGGGTCCCGGGGCCCCTCTGCCATCTTGCACAACCAAGTTTCCATCACTTCCAGCACCCTCACAGAAGAACAGGGCTTTATTCTCTGGAGAAACTGAACCAGACAGGTTTCGGACTCAGGAAGTCCAGGCACAGTAGCGAACAGGGTTAATATTGAGACTGAGAATTGGGATTAAGTGCAAGTATACACGACAAATTATGGAACTGTCGGTCTGTTTCCCCCACTCTGCTCCCAGGATATCAAACACATTGGCACCCTTGTAGGAGACAAGAGTTCTCTGGATGCACCAAGCAGTTGAGAGAAAAGCCATTAGATGCTGACCCTGAGGGACCCCAATGCAAAGGTTCACTATTTGATAACCCTAATATGAACAAGCCTCACTTAAATATGAATGGACAGCCTAGGATCACCAGATATTTGAGTAAAGCTCTAACAGGAGAGAAACAAAAACAAGTACATGAACTCGTTCCTCCTCCCTCAGGAAACAGCAAAAAAGCAGGTAGAAGAAAACTTACAACCAGAGAACCAGAAGGAACTACTATAAATTAAAACTATGATATGGGAATGCAAGCTGGTGCAGCCACTCTGGAAAACAGTATGGAGGTTCCTCAAAAAACTAAAAACAGAACTACCCTACGACCCAGCAATTGCACTGTTAGGCATTTATCCAGGGGATACAGGTGTGCTGTTTCGAAGGGACACATGCACCCCCATGTTTATAGCAGCACTATGAACAATAGTCAAAGTATGGAAAGAGCCCAAATGTCCATCGATGGATGAATGGATAAAGAAGATGTGATATATATATATATATACAATGGAGTATCACTTGGCAATCAAAAAGAATGAAATCTTGCCATTTGCAACTACGTGGATGGAACTGGAGGGTATTATGCTAAGTGAAATTAGTCAGATAAAGACAAAAATCATATGACTTCACTCATATGAGGACTTTAAGAGACAAAACAGATGAACATAAGGGAAACAAAAATAATCTAAAAACAGGGAGGGAGACAAAACAGAAGAGACTCATAAATATGGAGAATAAACTGAGGGTTACTGGAGGGGTTGTGGGGGGGGGGAGCTAAATGGGTAAGGGGCATTAAGGAATCTACTCCAGAAATCATTGTTTCACTATATGCTAACTAATTTGGATGTAAATTTAAAAAAATTAAAAACTGTGATAGCTAAAAATAAAAACAGAAATGTAAAATACTGTCATGAAAATTACTCCAAATGAGAAAAAAGATCAAGATAGAAAGTAGGTAAGATTACAAAATTAAAAAGCCAATCCAAGAAATCCAACACCTGACCAATAGGAGTTTCAAAAAGAACAGAAAAAGCACAAGGAGGAAATTATTAAAGAAATAATAACAATAAACATTCCTAGAATTAAGGTGACTGCTCATGAAATTGAAATGGCCTACCAAGTATCCAACACAATCATTGTAAAATTTCAGAATAGAGAATCCTGTAAGCTTTTGGAAAAAGAGAAACACCAAAAGAGGTTTCATATTGGGCAGCGGAAGCAAAACAGCATCAGATTTCTCAAAAGTAACATTGGAGGCTAAAAGCTAGTGGGAAAAAATGCCTTAGAAGTTCGAATAGAAATTCATTTTCTACCTAGAATTCTATACCTGGCCAAGTCATCCATCAAATATAATGCTATTATATAGATATTTTCATTCATTCCGAGACAAAAAAACATGCCTCCCAAGCACATTTCTTGAAAGCTTCAGCAACGCAAAAAGTAAGGCAAGAGAAGGAAGACATAAGAAGCTGGAAATGGGACCCAACACATAAGAGGAACAAATAGAAATCCTAAAACAATAGGTCTGCACCAGGTCTAGAAAATAACCAGTCCAGACTGGTACAGGAGGAAAAAGAGTGGTGGGAGGGAGGTTTCCAAAATTAAAAAAAAAAAAATCAAATTGATGGATTATAAGAGGTGTTTGAACATTTACAAAAACATTAACAGGTGTCTGACATCAGATGGATCATTTAGGGGAAAAAACTAGAGACCGGTATGCAAGAAACCAAGCAAATGAAAACATGAGTCAACTACTAATTCCAGGTTCATGTGGGCAGAGGCAGAATTTGTTCACTGTTGAGTGAACAACATTTATGTGGTTATTATCATGGAAAAGCTGATTACTGGTTTAATGCAAAATTGTGATTCCACTACAATGGAAGGAGAAGGGAAAGAGAAAAGTAAAAAGAGAGGAGATGTGAGAGAAAGCTTTACCCACAGCACTCATAAGAGGAAGTCAACAGATGATGTGTAAAATGGGTTAATCAAGAAAATAAGCATATTGAGAAATATGGAAATACATATCGAAGAAGTCATCTTTCAGAACTGAAGGCTGCTGCTGGGGGCCAGGTTAGGATGGAGGGGTGAAGCAGGATCCTGCTTATCTACCTTATACGTCACTCAGTACATGATTTTTAAAATGTATTCAAGTATGATTTAGATTAGTGTAAAATTAATTCTTCAGAAGAAAGAAGGCAAGTAGCCGCTTGGTGATCTGACATCATTAATGATGAATAACAGGAAGAGATATTATCAAAGGAAAAGGATCCTTCAGGAGAGAGTCTTACTGAATGAAACAGACAAGAAGACAAGAGAATCTGAGTGTTAGAGATGGAATCCAGGAACTTTAAAGAGAATTGAATTAGGGAGAAGTTCCTCAACTATATGATAGTTACACTGAATTCATCATATTGAAATTTTATTCAGTTAACACTCATCAATCACAAAGCACAAAGATGTTGGCCTTTGCTCAAATGCTTAAGGTCCAGTGGAGAGACTGGAGAGTCTCCAGACTGGAGACTAGAAGTTATGGGAACATTAAAGGACTCAAGGAAAATCACCTACTCTCATGAGTACACCAGACGAGTAAGAGGGAGATACAAACCACTCAGCTTCCAAAGGCATAAAGCTTTCGAATAAGACTTAGGACATTCCAAGGAGCGGAGCGCATCTCAATCTAGACCCTTTCTGCTTTGGTGTCCTCAGTGCAACATACTGCCCCTAATGAGTTTCCACAAAGCTAGGGGGTCTGATCTCAGAAACTCAATTCTTTTGCTTCACTCCTGATGTATTTAGGAATTTAAGAAACACAAGATTCTTTTAGGTGCTGGCCAGAAATAACCGCTATAGTGGGACAGAGAAGACCCCAGTGGGTTATTGGGTTGACCAGAAAGAAAACAGGCAAGAGCAGGAAAACTGGTGATCATATCATTATCTGCAAGAGCAAAATTTTGGAAACTGGACCTCAGGCAGATTATCTCTGAACCCAGAAGGGACTTTCTTGTGGTGATCTTCCAAACAGTACTGAAAGAAATAACTACAAATGACTTCTCCTAACAGCCACCACATAAGTTTGAGTTGTCAAAGGCCCCAGCAATATGCATGGAAGCTGTAAAGTGCTTACGGACAAGACGTGCTAGTGCAGCAAAGGGAGTGTTGAAAAGAAATGAAAACAGAATATGCTCTCATATTTTTTTTTAGAAAAGTAGAGTTGGATGGAGCTTTGAGGTCATGTGGTCTAGGCTTTCCCAAACTTTGATCATTTGCCTACCACTTTCATTTTATTCCCCTTACTATAGATTACTTCATATTTTTCTTTTAAGTTCATGATTCCTAGACACCACGGGCTTCATATGATGTTATATTTTTCTAACGCACACTAAAACTACTAAAATAAAAAGCATTTGCCAGCAGGCCACACTTTGGCAAACACTCATTGAAAAACCAAGGGGCATAACCATGGCGGCGTAGTGGACTGATCCATGAGACAGACAATCTTCTCCAGATCTGACTGTCCAGATGTGCCTGTGAGGTACCCCTAACCTTACCACGGAAGCGTCTCATGGTTTTTTTACAACCTAGTTTTTCTGCAGTTGGAATGTTAACCAAAAGTGCAAACTTAATTGTGTTTTATATACTTACTAAGAAGGTATATCAAAATTGAGCTAATCTTGAAAAAGTAGATATGGTTATAGGAGTTAGTAACAAATCCTAATCTTGGGAGGTGGCAGAACATACATTGCAAAGAGCAAGGAATTCTCTCGGGGCGGGGGGGGGGGCGGGTTGAACAGCTGCGTGGTTTTTCTTTATATTTTTCCCATCTTTTACATTTTCTGTAGTAAACATTTATTACTTTTATAATCAATAGGACATAATATTTTTTAAGTCTAGATTTTGAAGTCATTCCAACCCAGATTTATAGGCTGACTCAGCCATTTAAAGCCTTTTGTGATCTCAAGTAAGTAAAATTCTCTGAGACTTGATTTTTGAATTGATAAAATAAGAGACAGTGAAACCCCCAAAGGGTTGTGGTGGGGGTCTTATGAAAAGCTACCATTACAGTGCCTGGCACGCAGTTGTAATCAATAAATGTTCATTCTCACTCTCTCCCTATATGACACATGAACTTTTTCTAAAGAAAACTGATATAACAGTCCCTTTACAATGATCCCCACTCAAAGTCAAATCCATAAGGCCCTGCCCTTGTTACCTGGACTGAGGCTGATCCCTTCCAGTTCAAGTACTGCTCTAGTTCTGTGCCCTTGGCCCGGGCCTTGGAGGAGTCAAACACTTTCCTCTTGGAACTCTGCATCCTACTGCAGGCGTTGGAGTGTCTCTCCAGTCTGAGCAACAGGAACTTGCGTCCACAATGGCTACATTCGCCAAGTTCTGGCTCCTCGGTAGAACAGCTGGAAACTGAGGAGTCTGGTGCCCTAGACAGACTAGAATTGCTGGTGGGTCCCCGTGAAGCACGGCCTGGCACTCCTGAAGACTGAGAGAACTCTTTTGGTGGCCCTGAGACTAAGTCTCGGATTTTGTTATTGCTTGCCACCAGTCTTTCCCTTTTGAGCTTCTGTATTCCATAATCAGAGAACTGGAGTGGACTAGAATTTTCTTGAGGCCATCCTCTAGTTTCATCCTCTCCCCTGTGTCTGCTGAAGACCTCCTCAGCCCCCAGTTCTGGGGAGAAGGTAGATTTGTATGTGGTGTTGCTATTACCTTTAACTCTCCTCCTGGGGAGTGTCATTCTCTGTAGCTCTCTTTTTTCATTTTCCTTAGCCTGTTCCTTTTCTTTCTGGATCCTTCTGAGTTCCTCCTCTGTCTTCTTCAGCTTTTCCCTTAGGAGGGTCTCTTTTCTTCGGATTTCCTCCCGTAAGCTCTCCCCTGCAGCTTCTAGTCTTTGGATCTGCACCCGTTCAGTCCTGTTGGGATGTGCCACGGCCCTCTCCTCCTGTGTGGCAGCAACAGCACAAACCCCAGATGAATTCTCCCAGTTCCTTGAACCAACGCTGCTGTATGGAAACCCTCTTGGTTCAGGGGGTCTTGGAGAGACATTCTGGTCCCCATCAATGGCAGCCTCACTCGTACTATGAGACTTCCTGTGGAACACAGGTTTCAGTGGGTATGCCCGGTCCACCCCAACTCGCTTCTTTGTAAGGGGGATGAATTCCTGGTTATCTGCTTTGGGATACCAGGACTGAGGATCTGATGAGTAAAACAAACCCTTTGCTTGGCCCTGGGGACTGCTTCTGGAATCCTGCTGGCTGATTCCAACACACTGGGGATAGGAGTAGCTCCAAGCTTTGCTGTACGTGTTCCATTTGGAGGGAGTGTAGAGATTCTCCGGCATCAGCTCTTTGTTGCTCAAAAGCTTCTGCTGGAAATTGTTCCTTGGGTGCCCCATTGAGGACCGCTGAGAAGAGTCACCTTTTTCACAGGGCTCTTGCTTAGCTGAGAGGAGCCCTGGAGCTTCCGCTTTATTATATGGGAGCATAACGCCCACAGGCAGATGTGGCGCCAACTGGAGACCAGCCATTCAGGGACTGGACTGAAGCCTAGGGGAGATTTAAACCAGATATCTGTAAGGAGTTTGTCTGAGGTTCACCCCAGCTGCTAAAGTAAACTGTTTCCACATTTGTCCTACCTACATATTCTCTTGAACTTCTTAGGAACAGTGTTGTTGGGTATGCCAGAGCTTTCCTCCAATAAGCATTTGGTGAATGCTTATTATTTCCTGTGGGAAATAACTAGTTATTCCTGTGGGAATTAACTAGGTCCTGAGAATAGAAAAACGAACGTGACACGGGTGTTCCTGCCACCTAGCTTTATTCCAGTACCAGCCTCTGCCATACACAGTGATGCTCCTGCCATACGCAGTATGGATGGGTGGAAAGATTTAATGGCAAGAGCTATCGAATTGAAAGTCAAGGTTTAGGCCTGTGACACAGCACAAGCAGCTTCCCCTTGCTGGCTCGGTTCTTCACCCATAAACTGAACGTTTCGCTCAGTTACATGACTGGCATTTAGGGACCTTAGGACTCCGAATCCAGCCCTATCATTTCACAGGTAAGTAAACTAAGGCCCAGAGGTAAGTGACTGGCACAAGAGAGCTCTCAGGGCTTGGCTCTTGCTGGCACCGTGCTTGACTCCAAACACAGAGGCCGCTCAGGGCCTGCAGCAGGTGCCTGGCTGCCAAACTCTCACCCAAGAAGTCCCGGCGGTGCGGACGGCGGAAGGTCTGTAACCTGAGAGCTGGGGGCCACCTGACCTGGCCGCTGCAGCTTTTAGATCCGGAATGCCGAAGTCACGCTCTGTGCTACGAGGTCAGCCGGGGCGCCCCCACTGGGGATTCCGCTGTGGGAACAAGCCCTCGCTCTTCTGTCCATGGAGCCCTTGGGGGGGGTCGAGGCGCTGACCCCATGTCTGGCCCCCCCTTCCGCGTACCTGAGTCACTGGCGACCGTTCCTGCTCGGGGGAAGCACCAGGACTTAGTTTTCCAGACCAGACCCCCACCTCAACCGACCGCCGCGCAGGCGCTCTCAGGTGGCCTCTGTTATTCCCGTTGCCTGGAGACGGGAGCGCGTGCGCGCCCCGCCCCTTCTCTAGCCGCGAACGCTGCCCGGCCGGCGCGCGCAGGCGCAGTCCGCATGCGGTCGGGAGCGGCCCGCGGGGGGAGGGGGGGTGTGGTCAGTTTGAGTGTCACTTGACCCGGTGTCCGGCCAACTCTGCAGCTCTGTCCCGCCCTGCCCTTGGGGAACGGGAGAGGGGGCGGGAGAGGCTCTTCTGGGGCTCCATCAAAGAACTTGTATTTTTCTGAGAACGATGCTCCCAGACCCTGGGGTGTGCCCTTCTCTGGCAAAAGACAGAGCCCCTAGATGTGCCCTGGAGACGTTCTGCCGCAGGATTCCGGTGTCCGCCCACTTAGCGGGAGTGGGCCTGCTGATAGCCTTTCTTAGCACGCTCGGCTGCTTTGTACGGGCCCCAGGTATGGCTGTCCATCTGTGCTTTTCTTCCCCACTAGTGTGGAACTTGCGGTCAAATTTTAGCAACTTGGCTAGGTTTTGCTACTCAGTATCTCTCCGAGGTAGTTTTTGTAGCCAAGCTAATTATTTTGATATAATGTTTTACTCTCACGTGGTAACTCTGGCCGTCTCTTTGTGGGGCCCAACAGTGACTCAGCCAAGTGTAATGATAATAAAGTGAACTACCAGATCGAAAATAATCTGTATAACTTGGTTTCAACACTAAATGGTATTCTATAACTTGTTAACATTAGAAGAGCGTTTATTTGTCTTCAGGCTTCAGTTCATTTGTGTAAGCTGTTTGAAACAGGCAGTTTACTTTTTTCCTGTAACTACTCAAAAGATTAATGCACATGGGAAATAAAATGGACAGCAGTAGTCGGTGTTAATGCTTCAACATGTCATATTACAGCTTTATATGTTTCAGAGAAATTCCTTGGTGGGCCCTCCGGGGCAGTCCTTTCTGATTCCTTCTTTTCTTTCCTAGCTGATTCTACTGCTTTCTCTATATATGCAGTTTCAGACGTTTCCCGCTACTCCGACGGTCCCAATTATCTCAACATCTGGCCTGCCTGTCATCAACTCCTACAGCTCCCCTCCACTCTGCCAGAATTTCCCAGGGTGCCCCCCTCCATCTTGCATTCCTTCCCTCTTGTTTCTGAGGGGAAAGAATCTTTGTCTTCGCAGGAGTTCTGTTGAGTTAGTCCCTTCCGGTACCCGCCAGGAATTGCCTCCATCACTGTATCCCTCCATCTTGTTTACCTCAAGTTGTATCTACCCCCACACTCCTTCTCTTTGGTCTTAACATATGTTTAACTTTCCCCTGCAAAACAAACCTCCCTTCCCGTGCCCTGCCGCTTCTCATCTTAGGTTCCCCTTCATTTCTCCTCTTCTCCACAAGACTTCTTAATAGATAGCTGTACATTTGCGGTCCCCACTCTCTCGTCTTCCCGATAGCCAAAGACAAAAGCTGTTTCTTCAGCCTATTCATCTGCCATCATTGATTTTTCCCTCCCTTGGAACTCTCTTCTCACTTGCTCTGATGTCTTCTTGGTTTCTTCTTTCATGTGCTTCCTCCATCTTCTTCCAGGTCTCTGACGTTTATGTCTTTTCCTCACCTGCCTCCCAAATTTGGTGCTCTCCAAAGCCCTCTGGTTTCTCATATATATGCAGTTCCAGACATTCTCTTCCTTAATGATTTCAACCAAATGCTGACATTTCTGGTCTCACCTATGTTTAAATGATATCCACCTTAACACTCTCTCCTTAGTTACAGACTCAAATTTCCAACAGCCCGTGTATCACCTTCACATGAGCGTTCCTCAGGAACCTCAAACTCGGTATGACAGAAAACAAACTAATGATCATCTCCCCGTTTCCCCATCTACTTCTTGTCCGGGGTTCTCCTTCATGCTGATAGCGTGTCGTCTTCCACTCCTTCCCTTTGGTCACCCCTTCTGTTTCACTAGTCAGCAGGTTCTGTTGAATTTATTCTGCAATGTCTCATACATGACTGTTTCTTGTTTTGTTTTGTTTTTTTTTACATTTATTTATTTATTTTGAGTGTGTGTGTGTGTGTGTGTGTGTGTGCGCACAGCAGAGAAAGAGGGGGAGCAAAAGAATGCCAAACAGGCTCAAACATCACAGAACCCAATGCAGGGCTCAAACTCACCAACCATGAGATCATGACCTGAGCCGAAACCTAGAGTCGGTTGCTAAACCAAGTGAGCCGTCCTGGCGCCCCTGTGACTGTTCCTTTATATTTCTACTGCCCTTGGTGAGTTCTTCCTCAGTTTCCATTCAGACAGCATCACTCTCCTAATTGCTATTCTTGCTTGCAACATCTGTTCCCAAAGCTCATTTTTTATGCTGCTGCCAGAGCAGTTATCCTACTACCTCCGACCCCCATCATTCTCCTACCTAGTGGCTTCTTCTTTACCTATATCTTTACTTATACCTTCTTTATCTTTCCCCTTCAAGTTGGAACACATAATTTAACGTGGTTTTTGGATCTGCCAGATGAGGTCCAGTCTACCTTTCCAGCCCTGCCTCTCCAGAGTCTAGCCCAGTGGGTAGCACCCCTGGCTGAGCTTTAGGACTCCCTGGAAAGCGATTTCTGGGGTGAGACCTGGGTATTGGTATTTTGAGAAGCTTCCCCCAATGTTCTATTGTTCAGCCAGGGTTGAGAACCCCTGGTCCAGCCACACCTGACTACTTGCACTCCCCGCCCCCCCCCCCCACTTTCTTATCTCAGCAGTACTAACTTGCCTCAAGTTCCATGCGCTGGAAGGTGGGAGAGCGTAACATTTCTGGGAGTGGGCTCTGTACTCAGACTGCTGGAAGTAAATCCCAGCTCTATCACTTACTGGTCATGGTTGTGTAACCTTGGATGATGTGCTGCTTCCTCCAAGAACACTTTCCCAATCTTCCCAGTCAAAATGAATCTGTTTGCTCCTTTGCACTTTCAGATATCTTCTGTCCTTGTGGCAGGACAGGGCTGACTCATGATGAGCTCTCAGTGGATGGTCGTGAAATTGATGAGCATGTTGTACACTTTATTTGCATGCATAGTCATCCCTTATACTAAATAAACCCTTTAAAAAATTTTTAAGTGTTTTATTTATTATTTTTTTTTCAACGTTTATTTATTCTTGGGACAGAGAGAGACAGAGCATGAACGGGGGAGGGGCAGAGAGAGAGGGAGACACAGAATCGGAAACAGGCTCCAGGCTCTGAGCCATCAGCCCAGAGCCTGACGCGGGGCTCGAACTCACGGACCACGAGATCGTGACCTGGCTGAAGTCGGACGCTTAACCGACTGCGCCACCCAGGCGCCCCTATTTATTATTTTTGAGAGTGAGAGTGCGAGAGGGGGAGGGACAGAGAGAGAGGGGAATAGAAGATCTGAAGTGGGCTCTGTGCTGACAGCAGCAAGCCCAATGCGGGGCCCAAACTCACAGATGTGAGATCGTGACCTGAACTGATGTCAGACATTCAACCAACTGAGCCACTCAGGCACCCCCGAAATAAATTATTTGAGGACAAAATTATATATCATTCATCTTTGTATATTTCTTTGTATATTCTACGTATGTCCCATATGTAGTAGACAATAGTTGTGTTTTTTTTTTTTTGTTTGTTTGTTTTTAATTCTATAGAGAAACTAGTTTTTTGTTTTGTTTTGCTTTGGGATTTTTTTGTCTTTTTTTTTTTTAATGAATTTTTCAGGGGCGCCTGGGTGGCTCCATCAGTTAAGCGTCCAACTTCAGCTCAGGTCATGATCTCGCAGTTTATGAGTTCGAGCCTCACATTGGGCTCTGTGCTGACAGCTCAGAGCCTGGAGCCTGCTTCAGATTTTGTGTCTCCCTCTCTCTCTCTGCCCCTCTCCTGCTTGTTCTCTCTCTCTCTCTCTCTCTCTCAAAAAAAAAAAAACAACATTAAAAATGAATTTTAGAGAAAGAAATAACATCAGTCAGGCACTCTGTTTAGCATTATTTTCAAATATTTCCAAGTATAACATTCAATCCTGCTTCCCACCCCACCTTCACCCCCACTAAGGTTATATGATTCCTCAGGATCTGGATCCTCACTTTTCAGTGGGGGAACAAGCAAAATGGTTAATCTTTATGACTTCTGTTGCAAATCCACCTCACCTCGCCAAGTCTGCCTTCCTGGAATAATCACATATGGAGTCTTATATTATGAAAGGATGTAATGTATACAAGCAGTCCAAAGAGGAACAATAAACACCACAGTTTTCCTTCACATACATTCTTAATCATAAGGATAGCTGTATTCAAATGCCTGCAAGATGACTGTACTTTTAACAATCGTCAGCCACGACCCCCTTGACAATTCCCTTTTCTGGAAAGAAATTCATGCATTGTGGTCATTTGGCTTAGATTGATTGATTCAATTGTGATTCCAGGGCCGTGGGTTATTTTGCTTGTGTTTGTGATTGGTTGACTTAGATAAGCATTATTTGGAGTTTTCATAGTAAGCTAGAATTTCATGGGCAGCTTCCAGAAGCACAGAAGGAAAAATAACTGCCGTTGGGACCTCTCTATTCACTTATCTCCCTTGCTACCAATTCCAGACTTGGGCATGGCCCAAAATTTGAAGAGAACTGACAGAAAAAGGGCAGAAAGTTACCAGGCATACCTCAGAGACATCATGGGCTCTGTTCCAGATCACTGCAATAAAGTGAAGGTTGTGATAAAGTGAATCAAATAGAAATATAACTTTTATATGCATTGCTTCCCCAGTGTATTACATTGTAGTCTATTAAGTATGCAATTGCATTATGTCTTTAAAAAGTGCCCATACCTTAATTTGAAAAATACTTTGCTAAAAAATGCTAACCATTATCTGAGCTTTCAGTGAGTCATAATCACTGGTCATAGATCACCATAACAAATACGATAATGATTAAAAAGTTTGATGTATCGTGAGAATTACCAAAGGGTAACTCAGAGACACAAAGTGAGCAAATGCTGCTGGAAAAAAAAAAAAAAATTATGCTGTTAGACTTAATCAATGCAGGATTGCCAATGTGTCCTATTCAATTTATTTGTTTATGGTATTTAATGTCTATCATCTATCTCCCACTTCCAAAATTTAAGTTCCTCCCGACCAGTGATCCTTTTTGTCCGCTAATGTAGGTCAACCACCTAGAAATGTGCCTGGGACACAGAACGCTTTCAGTAAATATTCACTGAGTGAGTAAATTTATCTCAAGTGCTTCTTCACGTGTGTCTTTCTCCCCACGAGAAAAATGAGAAAAGGGGTGCGCTTAGACACCGAGGTGGGGGGAGGCCTGTGTCTGTAGAATGAGAGCTAAGACTCTGGACAGATCCCGGACCCAAGGTTTACCGGCGCTCCCAGACTAGCCCGATGGAAATCCCGCCTTCTGGGCGGGCCCTGGACCGAGGGCGCCGTTTCTGATTGGTCATACGAGGTGATGGGCATGGGAGAGAGCGAAGGAGGAGCCGTTCTCTAGGCTTCCGGGCGCCGAGGTTACCGGACTGTGGGAACCGTTGGGGTGTGGGTCGCCGGTGTAGTCCCTTGCGCCTGACAAGAGGACGTGGAGGGTGAGCCTGGGACAGGGCCCCGTGGCGTGCTCATAGTTTGATTACCCCTAAAATGTTGGTAGGAGGTGATTCTGGTGGCCGAGGGCACCAGGTCCATGGGAAGAGGAAGGGATGGAGAGGGAGCCAGGTGAGAGATGGGTTTAGGAAGGTAGTTGGATAAGCAGGTAATTGCCCCAACAGGGGCCTCTGTGGGCATTTGTGACCCGTAGCTCTTTGGCCTGGGTGATTTCCTGTCACTTACAATATCCGCGCTTGCACGTATTCGCTTCTGTGCTCTGAAGTTCGAGGATCATTATGTCAGGGAGAGGTCGCAGGGGTTACAGATGGAGACGTGTGGGTATGGCCCTTTCTTCTTCAGGATTTGGGGTCCTGGAATAAGATACAGAGCCCTTTACTTTTCTGCTTTTCTGGTCCCTGACAGGTATGAGCATGAACATGGCAGAAGGGGACACCCTGATATCAGTGGATTATGAGATTTTTGGGAAGGTCCAAGGGGTGTTTTTCCGCAAATACACTCAGGTATGTGGCCTACAAGCTTTGGGGACATAGCTAGGCTATGTGTATGGGAACAAGAGACAGTGTTCCTAACAAATGTGTTTTGGGAGATGCTGGCTGTCTGGTAGCCGCATGGTATTTTGTAGAGCAATGGGTATGAAAATGCTTTGTAGTGAGTGAAATACAATGTAAATGGCAGAATCATCTGCTGTTACTATCGGTCTTTCATGACAATGGTACCAGAGTACCTAAACACTTATTAATGAGCGTCTCTCTTCCCCAGGGGAATCGAGGGCATTCCCAGTTCTCCCTGTTGTGGCCTCATCAAGCGAGATCACAATTCTTGTAGGAAAGCTAACATTGGTCAGATGGCATTTAGATGAACTATTGATAAATTATGCAATTTATGTAATTGTTTCCTCTGCAGCTGCTGCATTTTCTTCAGACCTCTTTTATTTCTTCCATCTACCCCATTCCCCCACTTGATTCCTTCCTACTCATTATGGCTTTGAAAGAAGAGTTACCTTTTCAAGCTAAAGCTTTTCTAATAAAAATACCTTACGTATCCCAGGGTACATAATGGTAACATTGAACATGGAGTCTAGTATTCCTACTAGAGTAATAGAGAATAATTGTGGACATGAACAAACCATTGACAGCCAGACTCTACCTCTGCCTTAATGTCACTCACCTACCCTCAACTTGCACACACTGCTGTAATCTCAGTTTGCTTTCTGTCTCTGTAAGAGGATATCAGGCCTTCCCACTGTATTGCCAACCCCAAAGATAATGAGTTAAGACTGAAGAACAAGAAGTGTCACAGTCCTGGTACTATGGGACAGAAAATTCAATCCTGCATCTTCGAAATATGAATGGTGTATGTCATACCTCTTTTTCCAATCACTTGCAAATCAGTTCCCCCTGTTTCATACTCATACATGAAGTGCTTGTTGAAAAAGAGAACTGCTGAAAAGTTAAAGCAAGAGCTATGTTCCAATTAGCTTTGGTACCAAGTATGCAGTGTAAATTCCTGTGTCTTAGTAAATTGAGGTGATAGCGTCAAAGATTAAAGTTGTTGAGGGAAAGGACCCGGCAGTATTATAGCCCATCTTTCTCTACTGTCCCCTCACCCCTTATGTCAATGCCAATCTGTCTTGATCATTGTAGCTTTGAAGTAAATTTTGAAATTGGGATGTGTGAGTCCTTCAGATTTGTTCTTCCTTTTCAAGATTATTTTTGTCTATTCTGGGTCCTTTATGTTTCCATGTGAATCTTACAATTAATTTGTCAATTTCTACAAGAAGGCAGCTGGGATTTTAATAGAGACTGCTTAAAATCTGTAGATCATGGGGCGCCTGGGTGGCTCAGTTGATTAAGTGTCTGACTTCAGCTCAGGTCATGATCTCTCAGTTCATGGGTTCAAGCCCTGCATTGGGCTCTGTGCTGACAACTCAGAACCTGCTTCAGATTCTGTGTTTCCCTCTCTCTGTGCCCCTACCCTGCTTGCACTCTATCTCTCGTTCTCTCAAAAATAAATAAGCATTTTAAAAAATTTCTAAAAATCTGTAGATCAATTTAGGAAGTATTGTCATCTTAACAATATTGTCTTCCATTTTTGAGCATGGGATGTCTTTCCATTTATTTACATCTTCTTTAATTTCTTTCAACAATATTTTATAGTTGTCCATAAGTAAATCTGGTACTTCTTTTGTTAAATTTAGTCCTAAGAAATGTATTATATTCGGGGCGCCTGGGTGGCTCAGTCGGTTAAGCGGCCGACTTCGGCTCAGGTCATGATCTCACGGTCCGTGAGTTCAAACCCCGCGTCGGGCTCTGTGCTGACAGCTCAGAGCCTGGAGCCTGTTTCAGATTCTGTGTCTCCCTCTCTCTGACCCTTTCCCGTTCATGCTCTGTCTCTCTCTGTCTCAAAAATAAATAAACGTTAAAAAAAAATTTTTTTTAATAAAAAAAAAAGAAATGTATTATATTCAATGCTATTATAAATGGAACTGTTCCCTTAGTTTCATTTTTCATTGTTCGTTGACAGTGTATAGAAATACAATTGATTTTTGCATATTCATCTTATATCCTGCAATCTTGTGAACTTGTTTACTAGTTCTAATTTGTGTGTGTGAGTTTATCCCCTAAGATTTTTCTGTATAATGTCATCTGTGAGTAAAGGTAGTTTTACATCTTCCTTTCCACTTTGAATGCCTTTTATTTCTTCTTCCCTGCCCTGGCTAGAACCTCCAGTATAATATTAAGTAGATGTGGCAAGGGCCATTTGTCTTGTTCCTGATCACAGGAGAAAGTGTTCAACCTTCCACTATTAGTTATGATGTTAGCTGTGGGTTTTTCACAGATACCTTTTTATTAGGTTGAGGATGTTCCCTTCTATTCCGAGTTTGAGTGTTCAATTTTGTCAAATGCTTTTCCTTCATCTATGACATGATCATCTGGTTTCATCCGGTTTCTGTTTTATTTGCTAATATGGTATGTTACATTGTTTTATTAATATCATGCTTATAATTAATATGATTTTTTAAGCTATAGTGTATTGATTTTTCTATGTTGAACCAACCTTGCATTGCTAGGATAAACCCCAATTTTTCTTTGGTGTGCCATCCTTTTTATATGTTGCTGTATTTGGTTTGTTCATGTTTTGTTGAGTTTTGCATCCATATTCACAACTAATATTAGCTTAGAGTTTTGGGTTGGTTTTTTTTTTTTTTTCTTGTGATGTCTTTGCCCAGTTTTGATGTGAGGGTAATACTGGCTTAATAGAATGATTTGGGAAGAGTTTTCTTTTGTTTTGTGGAAGAATTTGTGAAGGGTTCGTGAAAGAGTCTTCTTTAAACATTTGATATAATTCACCTCTGAAGCCGTTTAGTCCTGGGCTTTTCTTTGTGGGAAGTTTTAAATTACTAAGTCAGTCTCTTTATTTAGTACACGTCTATTCACATTGTCTATTTCTTCTTGGGCCAGTTTCAGTAGTTTGAGTCTTTCTAAGAATCTTCCCTTTTCATCTAAGTCATGTAATTTGTTGCTACCCAATTGTTTATGGTATTCCCTTATAGTCCTTTTTATTTTTGTAAGCTTGATGGTGATGTCCCCTCTTTAATTACTGATTTTAGTAATTTGAGCCTTCTCTCTCTTTTTCTTTATCAGTCTAGCTAAAGGTTTGGCAATTTTTGTTGATCTTTCTAAAGAACCAACTTTTTGTTTCAGTGATTTTCCTCTTTTTTTCCATTCTCTGTTTTATTAGCCCCTACTCTAATCTTTATTATTTTTATCTTTCTGCTTGTTTTGAATTTTGGCTTGATCTTCGTTTTCTAGTTTCCTAAGATGGAAGTCTAGGTTATTGATCTGAAAGGACTTTCTGTTTATTTATTTATTTACATTTATTTATTTTTGAGAGACAGAGCATGAGCAGGGGAGGGGCAGAGAGAGAGGGAGACACAGAATCGGAAGCAGGCTCCAGGCTCCGAGCTGTCAGCACAGAGCCCGGCGCGGGGCTCAAACCCACAAACCGCTAGATCATGACCTGAGCCGAAGTCGGACGCTCAACTGACCGAGCCACCCAGGTGCCCCTGCAAGGACTTTCTTTTTAGATGGAGACTGGAGTTGGTGATTATATTCCTTAAAATAATGTTTTCAGAATATGGTTATGAGGAAGAATTAGCTTCCTGTAATTTTCTTAGGAACAAACACTGTTCATTTATTTCGATAGATATTCAAAACTGAACATGATTCAGCAACATTATGCTATCACTTAAAAATATACTATCATTTAAAAATAAGAACAGAATAGGGAAACCTAGGTGGCTCAGTCGGTTAAGCGTCCAACTCTTGATAGCAGCTCAGGTTGTGATCTTACTTCTGTGAGATCAAGCCCTATGTTGGGCTCTGTGGTAAGCAGAGCCTGCTTGGGATTCTCTCCCTCTCTCTCTCTTTTTTATTTTTATTTATTTATTTTTTTAAAACGTTTATTTTATTTTTTTGAGACAGAGAGAGACAGAGCATGAACGGGGGAGGGTCAGAGCGAGGGAGACACAGAATCTGAAACAGGCTCCAGGCTCTGAGCTGTCAGCACAGAGCCCGATGTGGGGCTCAAACTCACGGACCGTGAGATCATGACCTGAGCTGAAGTCAGCCGCTTAACCGACTGCGCCACCCAGGCGCCCCATCTCTCTTTCTTTTTTAAAAAAGGTTTTTAAGTATGTATGTATGTATGTATGTATGTATTTATAGTGTATTCATTTTGAGAGAGAGAGAGAAAGCACACACACAAAAGCCAGGGAGAGAGAAAGAGAAAATCCCAGGCAGGCTCTGAGCTGTCAGTGCAGAGCCCAACACAGGGCTTGATCCCACAAACAGTGAGATCATAACTTGAGTGGAAATCAAGAGTCAGATGCTCAACCAACTGAGCCACCCAGGTGCCCCTCCCTCTCTCTCTCTGACTCTCCCCTGTTTTCTCTCTCAAAATAAATAAATAGACTTTAAAAATAAAAATAAGAACAGGGGCACATGGGTGGCTCAGTTGGTTAAGCATCCAACTCTTGGTTTTGGCTCAGGGCATGATCTCAGGCTTTTGTGGGTTCAAGCCCTGTGTTGGGCTCTGCACTGACAGCCTGCTTGGGATTCTCTCTCTCTTCCTCCCTCTCTGCCCCTCCCCCACTTGTGCTGTCTCTGCCTCTCTCAAAACAAATAAATACATTTTTGAAAAAATAAAAATAGGGGCGCCTGGGTGGCTCGGTCGGTTAAGCGTCCGACTTCGGCTCAGGTCACGATCTCACGGTCCGTGAGTTCGAGCCCCGTGTCGGGCTCTGTGCTGACAGCTCAGAGCCTGGAGCCTGTTTCAGATTCTGTGTCTCCCTCTCTCTCTGCCCCTCCCCTGTTCATGCTCTGTATCTCTCTGTCTCAAAAATAAATAAACGTCAAAAAAAAAATTGGAAAAAGAAAAAGAAAATAAGAACAGAATCAAATGCACAAATAAAACCTACAGGAAACTCCTATAGGAAATTCCCATTCTCAACACCAATCAAACTTGGGAGTGTTTTTTTCTGCTCTCAGGAGTTCAGATGAATCACATTGCAATTTAAAGGTTATTGTGACTTTATAAACTCCTGCTCAAAACTTAATATAATCATTATTATATCTAGTTACCATATAAGGTAACTTCTAAGATCTAAGGATATCGGACCCTCCTAGGTTAATTTGAAGCAGAAGAGTGCAATTGTTATACAAAGTCAATTGGATGTAGTCCTTCCTTGAAATCCATTCTCTGTGTTTTTGTTATTTTTTTTTTTTTTTATGCCACCATTTTGGCACTTAATGCGTGCTGTAGGTATCTTCTATTTTTCTTCATTCCTTAATTTTCTCTGTATCCCTTAAATTGGTTACTTATTTGACGGCAGCCTCTTTGTTCATTATACAAACATGTCTTTGCTTTGAACATGACTGATATGATAGATACTTTAGTTTCTCATCAAACATGGTTTTGCCGTGCATAACATTTTCTTTGGCCTACTGCAGCAATTTCCCATATTTATTAGGTCACTACTCTGGTATTTGGGCACGCAATCATGTTAACTCCCATTTTCTTTTGTAACCCAATTCCTTCCATTTACATAGGTTACTTTAACAATAAATTTTAGGGGCGCCTGGGTGGCGCAGTCGGTTAAGTGTCCGACTTCAACCAGGTCACGATCTCGCGGTCCGTGAGTTCGAGCCCTGCGTCGGGCTCTGGGCTGATGGCTCAGAGCCTGGAGCCTGTTTCCGATTCTGTGTCTCCCTCTCTCTGCCCCTCCCCCGTTCATGCTCTGTCTCTCTCTGTCCCAAAAATAAATAAACGTTGAAAAAAAAAATTTTTTTTAAAAAAAACAATAAATTTTATAATATCTCTGCTTGCAAATTTTACCAAAAAAAAAAAAAATTACCTGTAAACATTGCTACCTTTCCCAGTTTTTCAGTCATTCCACAATTTAATGACTTAAAGGAAAGAACGTTGGAAAGGCTAAGAGAAAAGCAACTACAATGATTAGATGGTATTCATAAACTTCTTCAATTTAAAGGTGCTGTGATTATTTAGACAGAAAGAAAAGAAAATCAAATAAAAACCTAATAGTTATATAGTCTCATGAAACTTTGATGTTCAGAGGCTAATCACTATATGATTTTTCCTGCCCTAGGAGGAGGATAGAAAGTGGGCTTTGGATATAACATAAAGACTTTGGGTTAGACAGTTTTTCTATAGTGAGAACACAGGAATGAGTTGCCCAGAAAATAATGATTTAAACAAAAAATTTTTTTTAACGTTTATTTATTTTTGAGACAGAGAGAGACAAAGCATGAACAGGGGAGGGGCAGAGAGAGAGGGAGAGACAGAATCGGAAACAGGCTCTGGGCTCTGAGCTGTCAGCACAGAACCTGACGCGGGGCTCGAACACACGGACCGTGAGATCATGACCTGAGCCGAAGTCGGACGCTTAACCGACCGAGCCACCCAGGCGCCCCGATTTTTAAAGATATAATGGACACTCGTTCATCTGGATTTGTTTAGGTGTGGTCCTGGCTAAAGAGAAAGAGAAGGATCAGATAACTTCATGCTTTTTCTGTTTAATATACCCACCAGATTCTTGATTAGGAGAAAGGAAAATGAGCAAGATACAGCCCAGTATCCTAACAACAATCAGCCTTAGGGAATCATTTTGAAAGCATCTGATTTGCTTTAGTACTTAAGTCTTTAGTACTTGACCAAACTGATTGCATAATGAAAATTTCTAGTGCCTGGGTCTTATAGGGTAGAAGAAGGAAATGGCGTCAAGTGGCCAACTCTTCATGTTAAGGTCAATGAGATTCTCCTTGCTGTAGTTCTGTTTTGACTGTTCTGGACAATATCAAATTAGTTTCAGTGGCTTGATTCTAGGCCAAGATTCTGGCAACAGATCGTAGTCGCACTGTTTTCAATCTCACTGGATTTTTCTCTCTCTCATATTTTTCTTTCCCTTAGGCTGAGGGTAAAAAGCTGGGATTGGTTGGCTGGGTCCAGAACACTGACCAGGGCACAGTGCAAGGACAATTGCAAGGTCCCATCTCTGAAGTGCGTCATATGCAGGAATGGCTTGAGACAAGAGGAAGTCCCAAATCGCATATCGATAGAGCAAACTTCAGGAATGAGAAAGTCATCGTAAAGTTGGATTACTCAGATTTCCAGATTGTGAAATAATGGCCCGAATTTAAATTTTCTAAGATAAACTCACTGGTTTTGTTTTTATTGGTAATATAGAACTATTCTGTGTTCAGTATTAGAATTTGTCAGTAAGTTATGTTAGTATCAGATATTTGAATATCACTGTATATGTATGATAGAAGGATGACAACTAACTATTCATAATTCTAATAAATAAAAACACGTTAGAACCTTCTGTGTAGGGTACTTTCTTTGGTGAACTTCATTTTGGGCAAAATAAGAGGTATTTACTCAGCAAACATCTATGCGAAGAGAATTTTGAGGTAATTTAAAGAGAGCTGAAAGAAAAAGAAGTTATTTGAATCATTTTAAAAAATTGTTTTCATGAAGTTTTCTTCAGGAAATTGTACACCTATTAAGGTTAGCTGTTTAAATGGCATTTTGGACTGATTACTTTTACTTTTCTGGAGTTCCCGCTGTCAGTCCTCTCCTCTGGGCAAGGATTTCATATAAAGCAATGTTATGGGATAAATTACGTCACCCTATCCCAAATTCATATGTTTAAGTCCTAACCTCAAACTGTGACTATCTGGAGATAGAGTCTTTCAAGAGGTACTCAAGGTTAAATGAGGACATTAGAGTAAGCCCCAATCCAATATGCCCCAGTGTCCTTAAAAAAAAAAGGAAATTGGACACAGACATGTACGTGCACTGAGGAAAGAACATGTGACGACAGAGGGAGAAGAGAGGTCTCAGAAGAAATCAACCTGTCAACACCTTGATCTCAGCCTTCTGGCCTCCAGAACTGAGACAAAATAAACTTCTATTGTTTAAGCCCCTCGATGTGTGGCATTTTGTTATGGCAGCCCTACAAGCAATACTCAGGATTTTGCCTCATCATCCAGCCCTTCACATGTGTCGATTAGTCTCGGTCCGTCATTTAACCGGTGGATCGCAAATGCCTACTGAGTTTAACATGTTTGTCATAAATTACAATTTTTGGAAATACTAGATTGCTCTGAAAACGAGACAGCCAAAACTGAGGATTGGTTAGTCATTCCCCAAATATCGGGATCCCTGGGTGGCTCAGTAGGTTGAGTGTCAGACTTAGGCTCAAGGTCATGATCTTGCAGTTCACAGGTTCGAGCCTGCCATCGGGCTTGCTGCTGTTGGCCCATAGCCTGCTTTGGATCTTCTGTCCCCCTCTCTCTGCCCCTGCCCCGCTTGTGCTGGCTCGCTCTCTCTCAAAACTAAATCACCATTAAAAAAAAATAATTCCCGGGGCGCCTGGGTGGCGCAGTCGGTTAAGCGTCCGACTTCAGCCAGGTCACGATCTCGCGGTCCCTGAGTTCGAGCCCCGCGTCGGGCTCTGGGCTGATGGCTCAGAGCCTGGACCCTGTTTCTGATTCTGTGTCTCCCTCTCTCTCTGCCCCTCCCCCGTTCATGCTCTGTCTCTCTCTGTCCCAAAAAAATAAATAAACGTTAAAAAAAAAAAAAATAATTCCCCAAACATCTATTCCCACAGGGTTCTTAACGTTCTTATTCAGTTTGAAAATAAGCTGCAGTGGCATTAGGAACACAACGAAAAAGTCAATGAAAGGAGTCTCGGGGTCCTCATCCGTACATTAAGAGGGTGGAGCTAGTTTCTCTGTTTTCCAGCTCTGAAATGCTGTAATTCTGTAAGACGGAAGGGTGTGGATTTATTCACCCATCGAGTGCCTCACCGTCCAGGCACTGTTTTTGGCCAGCGGGATACAGCAGTAAACAGAATAGATAAAATCCCTGCCTTCAAAGAGTTTGCATTATAGTGAGAGAAGACATAAACACAAATAAAATATAATTGAATTAAATGGTAGTAGGTGCAAAGGAGGAAAGGGGGGAAGGAAAACGACAGAAACAGAGAAAACTGCTTGAAACGGCTTTTCACACCATGCGAAAGGGGGATAAGGATTGAGAACTAGGGGTACCAGTGTGAAGAGACCCCGCCTAGTCTCCCAGTCAGACAACAGCTGGTACGCACGCGCATTTGGGTGTCACCGACGAAAGCGCGTTCCCAGAAGCGCAAGCGCGTTCCCAGAAGCGCATGCTCGTGGCGCGTGCGCGAGCCTCGCGAGCGAACGTGCGCGTGCCCGGCGTCCGAGGCGGTGGGTAACTGGGAGTTGGTGAAGCGCGGTTCGAGGTGACTTGGGGGAAAAGCACACGTCGAAAGGATGATTCCGGGAGCCCTTCTAATAGCGGAAAGGCCGTGGCGACCGCCGCGAGCGTTTCTCGGACCCGGCTGTGCAGGGGCTCCGGGAGGCCTCTTGCGTCGGGCGGCAGGGGTTCGGCCTGCGAGTTGGGGGAGGGGACGGGGTGGAGCCTGAGCCTGGGGGGCCCGCGGCGGCTGTCCTGTCCCCCGGCCCCCGACCCGGAGCTCTCGCAGCTCGAGATCCGGGACGAATCATCCCCTTTGACTGTGGCCCTGAAAAGACTGGGTTGTAAAAGGAAATCGTGAAGTTGAGTAGTCTCAGAATACCTCTCATTTGCTGCCGGCTGCAAAGTTCCTTATATAAAAAAACAGATCTGCGATTATAACTGTGATGTCCGGGCTTGAAGAACTAGCCCTACCACCTTCGAGAGGTCCAGCCCATGCTGCTCTCTCCCCTATGAAGGGAGACCTTTAATGGCACTATAATCTTCATATTTTTTACCTGAAGGGAAAACTTAAAATCAAGTTCAGATAGCCCCTGACCATCACTATTATTGTGAAGGTAGTTTGTAGCCGCCATCTGTAAATACCCAAAAAGTGGTAATACAGGGACCTTCTGAAAACTTTTGTGAAAGTAATATGTGGACAAGATCTAAAAATTAAATGATACAGAAAAGTTCATAATGAAAATTCCTGCCTTATCGTTTTGCATTCCCGGTCTTTTTCCCCGGAGACAACATTTAACCAAGAATAATAATCTCTTGACCCCCATCTCTTCTTGATACAAAGATTTGATTTTTTAAATTTCTTCTGTCTTAACCGTTCATTACAAGTTTTTACTAAAAGTCATGGTTATTGTGTAATGTATAAATATTATGAAACTAGCTTGGACATTTTTTTTCATGAATTTCTAGCTGAATTTAATTTAGACATCTGTTTTTGGTGAAGTGATTAGAATTGTGAACACTGTCTTATGGGTCAACTTCAAGCGTGATTATGATTTCACTTTAGGGCATGTGGGATTTAGAAAGGAGCAGTGAAAATTATGAAATTGCGAATGCTGCTTTGGATATTAAATCCATTGCACTAAACATGAGCTGTGTGATCTGTGTAGAGATCAAAGCTATAATTTGTTTTGTTTTTTACAGTGTGGTTTAATAAGAGATTTAATTTACCTCAAATGGCATTTCTCCATTATGCTTGAGAGCAATGGATAATGCTCCGTAGCTCTGAGGGTTTGATTGTGTGTGTGTGTTTTCCTCCTTAGGCAATTATTTCCGGTCAGAGAAGGAAGCCAGTGCCTGGCCTTCTTAACCAGCTTTCTACCTGCCATGATCAAGTGCTTGTCAGTTGAAGTACAAGCCAGATTGCGTTCTGGTTTGGCTATATGCTCCTTAGGCCAGTGTGTTGAGGAACTTGCCCTCAATAGCATTGATGCTGAAGCAAAATGTGTGGCTGTCAGGGTGAATATGGAGACTTTCCAAGTTCAAGTGATAGACAATGGATTTGGGATGGGGAGGGATGATATAGACAAGGTGGGAAATCGTTATTTCACTAGTAAATGCAACTCGCTACAGGACTTGGAGAATCCCAGGTTTTATGGTTTCCGAGGGGAGGCCTTGGCAAGTATAGCTGACATGGCCAGTGCTGTGGAAATTTCATCCAAGAAAAACAAGACAATGAAAACTTTTGTGAAACTGTTTCAGAATGGAAAAGCCCTGAAAGCTTGTGAAGCTGACCTGACTAGACCAAGTGCCGGGACAACAGTAACAGTATATAACCTATTTTACCAGTTACCTGTAAGGAGGAAATGCATGGATCCTAGACTGGAGTTTGAGAAGGTCAGGAAGAGGATAGAAGCTCTTTCGCTTATGCACCCTTCCATTTCTTTCTCTTTGAGGAATGATGTTTCTGGTTCCATGGTTCTTCAGCTTCCTAAAACCAAAGACATATGTTCCCGATTTTGTCAAATTTATGGACTGGGTAAGTCCCAAAAATTAAGAGAAATAAAATTTAAATACAAGGAGTTTGAGCTCAGCGGCTATATCAGCTCTGAAGCACATTACAATAAGAATATGCAATTTTTGTTTGTGAACAAAAGACTGGTTTTAAGGACAAAGTTGCATAAATTCATTGACTTTTTATTGAGGAAAGAAAGTATTATATGCAAGCCAAAGAATGGTTCTGCCACTAGACAAATGAATTCAAGTCCTCGGCATCGGTCTAACCCAGAACTCCATGGGATATATGTAATCAATGTGCAGTGTCAGTTCTGTGAATATGATGTGTGCCTGGAGCCAGCAAAAACGCTGATTGAATTTCAGAACTGGGATACTATTTTGGTTTGCATTCAGGAAGGAGTGAAAATGTTTTTAAAGAAAGAAAAACTATTTGTGGAATTATCAGGTGAGGACATTAAAGAATTTAGTGAAGATAACGATTTTAGTTTATTTAGTGCTACTCTTCAGAAGCATGTGTCTTCTGATGAGAAGGGTGACCAGGTCAGTTTCCAAGAAGCATGTAATAGTATTTTGGATTCCTATGAAATGTTTAATTTTCAATCAAAAGCTGTGAAAAGAAAAGCTACTGTAGAAAACAGAAGAAACACACAGAATTCTAGAGATTCAGAAGCTACCAGAAAAAACACAAATGATTCATTCTTGTACATTTGTGAATCAGATGGCCCAGGCCATGGTAAAGTGACAGAGTCATCTTTACAAAACAAAGATAGCTCTTGCTCAGAATCAAGGATCTTACAACAACAGACAGCTGAAGCATCAGAATGGGGAGAAAATGGGAAACATAAAAAACTTTGCTTAGAATGTAACTCTTCAGAAAGTCCATGTAGAACCAGTTCAGAAATGTTTGTAAACCCTTTTCAGACATCATACTGCTTTGAGAAGAATAGAGAAGATCTAGAAATACAGAAAGCAAGTGCTATTGTTAATGGCATGGCTGCCAGTATCCTGAAAAATAATGGAGTTCAGAATCAATTAGAGAGATTTAAAGACGCTACCAAAATGGGATCCCAACCTCTGCCTTTTGAGACAACGTTATTGAGAGTACGTGGTGCTCAGAGAGAGGAAGAGAAAGAAAAACAACCTAGTAATTGTGGAAGAGTAAACATTTTTAGTTATGGACAAGTTAAATTATGCTCCACTGGCTTTATAACTCATGTGGTACAAAATGAGCAAACTAAATCAACTGAAAGAGAACATTTACTTAAAAACTGTATTCAACCTGGTCCCGTGAGTGCCAGAGAAACATTTGTAAACAGAGCATGCCATTCAGTTGAGACTCCAAACATCGAAGATCCAACCAGCACTTTAAGTAAAGACCTTGCTCAACTGTCTGACAAGAAATTGCGCAGAACAAATACAAGTTATGGGCTAGAGAACAAACCTGTAGCAACTTGTGAAAATATTGCTGTTTCTCAGGAAGGTACTAAAGAATCACACATGGATTGCTTATTACTTGACACATCCTCTTCTTCCCCTTGGTGTAGATATGTTTCAAATGGTAGTAAGAAAATAGATAAATTGATTGGTTTCTCCAAACCCATAGCCCGTAAGAAACTAAGCTTAAGGTCACAACTGGGATCTTTAGAGAAGTTTAAGAGGCAATATGGGAAGGTTAAAAGTCCTCTGAATACAGAGGTGGAAGAAAATAATAATTCTGAAATCTCTACCAATCTCGGTCCTCAAGTTGAACCTGACATTGCATGGAAAGAGAAGAATCACTTAGACAACTCAGGCATTTGTAAAATCACTGCTATGAAACATAATGATTCAAATAATAATTGTCTGCCAGTAAGTCACATCTTTTACTCAAAGAAGTTTCCATTCTCTAGTGAAGAAGATTGTTTGGAACAACAGACTCCTTGCTTAAGAGAAAGTCCTGTAACTCTAAAGGAATTATCTGATTTTAACAGAAAACCTTTGGATGCCAAGCAGTCTCCTAAATCTTTAGCCTCTAAATTATCCAGAATGAAAGGTTCCAAAAGAGAGACTCAAGCATTGGAAATGATGGGTCATTTTAATGAACTTCCACAATCAGATTCTAGTAGGAAAGACCATGACTTGTGCAGTGGGTTAATCCTGGATTCTTGCAAGTTGTTTAAAAATGAGTATAAAAAAACAGACAGTGGCATCATTCCAGTGTTGGACTCTGTCACACAGGATAATCCCTTCAATAAAGATAGTAAAACATACTCTAACAACAACACAACAGGGAACTCCGTGATACCAGAAACTCCTTTGGTATTACCCCGTAGTCATTCTAAAGTCATCAGTGAAGATACAGATGTTCTTATAGCTTCAGACCCACAGACAGGAAGTCCTGACTCTCCCAGTAAAATGTTAATGAGTCACATGGAAGATGGCACAGCTGACAGAAAAGGAACTCATTTTCAGAGTGAAGAATCTATAGCAAGAACTTGTTCTGAAAATGAAGAGTCAAACACATGTTCTTTGGATTGGCAGCAGCATTTTGATGTAGCCCTGGGAAGAATGGTTTACATCAACAAAATAACTGGACTGAGTACATTCATTGCTCCTACTGAGGATGTTCAGACTGCTTGTACTAAAGACCTGACAACTGTAGCTGTGGATGTCATACTTGAGAATGGTGAGTGCTATATACTATAGTATAGTATAGTATAGTATAGTATAGTATACTGTATATATATATATGTATATTGCTCACTGGCATGGAATGCTTTTGAAGGTGGTAATAATGGCCAAAGAGTAAGATAATCATTGTCCAAAGAGATTATCTCAGCTGATAGATCATTTTCAAGTTTAATTATAAAACATGTGTTTTATGGTATATAAAGATTCTCTAGGTCCAATACTATTTACATCTAGAAATACAATGAAAGACATAATAGAATGGAAGTATTTGTATATGGATGTGTGGATGTGTAGGAGGGTGAGACCATTTTTCATGAAAATGGCACTATTAATAGTTGAGAAGATCCACAGTGCTTCCCTAGCCTCCTTTCTTCTCTCTCCCAAACATAAAACTCTCCTAGAAATTTGTCTTTAAAGATACCTGCAATGCCAGTGTGATATTTTTCTGGAAGTTGCTCTCTGCAGCTCTCAGGTGAAAAGCCAGAATGATCCTGTAATCATCCTGGGTTTCCCCAGAAGTCTCTGGCTCAGTACAGTACTATATTTTTGAACTGTTTGTGTTTTTAGAAAAAAGGACTTGACCATAAATTTTTTGGAATGTAGGTTAAGTGTGTATTTTCCCAACTATACTTTTCAGACATGGTTTATTATAATACATATGCTAATCCATTTGATCGGTTTATGCTATAAGTAGCCGGTATTCAGGAAGACAGTATTGTGGCTTTGAAATCATACCACAAGGCTACATCAGAGCCTAGATTGGGACTCTTGAGTTCTCATGTCTCAGTCAACATTAAAAGTGACATTGTTTTGGCAGTGTGTTGAGAGCCAGATGTTGGGAGATGGTAAAACTGATTTCCATCTGGCTATAATCTTGGTTTCGCATCAGGAGGATAAACATTAAATGTGCATCCATATTAAAAGTCTTGAATGTTGCAAAAGAATGTAAACTGTATGAATGTAATTGCAAATTGACTTGTAATGCTCCTTAGCATGAATATCTCTAGTAGGAGGCTCTGATTTATCTAAGGTTAAATAAGGCCTTTATTTTTCAGTGGTTTCCAGTTTTTCCTCATGAAAAAATAATCACTGTAGTAACTTTCAAAGTTTTAAGTAGGAGAACTGTCTTTCAGCACTGCTCCTGAGACTCTCAGGTGGCTCTTAAAGACATACGTGATTTTCAGTTGACGTAGTTTTATGTCCTGTTTTATACTGACTGCTTATCGGAAGTAAACCTAAAGCACTGGCACCTCATCTTCCTGAAATGCAACTGCTTTTAAATGGAGACAAAAAAGGCCGCGATTACATTAACCTGAGATGGTTGCTGCTGAATCAAAGTGGGAACGTCAGCTGCTGCACACAACATGAACATCTGCTTCCGTTGAGCCGATCTAGATGTTTAAAACACTTCAACCTATTTAACTTTCTGCATTAGCAAGTCTTGTAACAAGTCTCTGAAGTGTCCTGTTAACTCAATTCCATAAGAAAAATGAAAATAAAAAAGTATGTTGGGTATAGAAACGAGTTTCATGGAAAGATGGCTCCCCCATTCACATTGTATGTCACACCTTCTGTAAAGGGCTAACGTGTGGTAGGACGTTGGGACACTGCTGAACCATACAGAAAAACGTTACTTAGGATGAATTGTTAAGAGGCAAATTAAATCGTACACAAGAGAATATCTATACAGGTAATTTTAAGGAGTGGTGTAAGTCTCTAAGCCTTGGCAGTTTTTTTCTTCAAAATGCCTTTAATTCTGGGGCGCCTGGGTGGCTCAGTCGGTTAAGCATCTCACCTGGGCTCAGGTCATGACCTCACTGTTCTTGAGTTCGAGCCCCCGGTGGGGCTCTGTGCTGACAGCTCAGAGCCTGGAGCCTGCTTCCGATTCAGTGTTTCTATCTCTGCCCCTCCCCGGCTCGTGCTCTGTCTCTCTCTGCCTCTCAAAAATAATATATAAAAACATTAAAAAATTTTTTTTGAAGGAAGAAACATTAATTTAAAAAAATTAAAATGCCTCTAATTCTGTCCTTTCTATTACCAATAACACAACCTAATTTCACCTTACCCTTTCATTTTATCATTCTGAATTCATCTCTCCAGTTCTTGTCCAATGGATTTATTGTTTTGAAATAATAGTTCCATCATGTTTTGGCCCCTATTCAAAAACTGTCAAATGCAGGCACTGTTTCTAAAACTCAATCATCCTTCAGAGAGGACGGCAGAATTTAGGCCAGATGTTACTGGACTTTGGAGTTTATTTTTTAAATGTATGTTTTTTTTTTTTATTTTAGAGAGAGAAAGAGAGAGCAGAGAGGGATAGAGAGAGAGAAGAGGAGAGAATCCCAGGCAGGCTCCATGCTATCAGCACCGAGCCCGATGTGGGGCTTGAACTCACAAACCGTGAGATCACAACCTGAGCTGAAACCAAAAGTCTGATGCCTTACTGACTGAGCCACCCAGGCACTCCTGGACTTTGAAGTTTAAATTGAGAACTTCTCATTCATTTATCTGTTCATGTATTCATTCATTTATTGTTCACACTGCTAGGTTGCAGATTCACTGGCTTGGCTTTCAGGAGTTCACAATCAATTAGGGAAGACAGCTATGTGAACGTAATATCAGATAAATGTTATAATAGCAACACATTTTGAGTATAAGAGACATAAACCTGGGGACTCGTGAAAGTTGCACCAAGTAGTGAAGGCTAACAATTAAGTACCAGTATATGTCAGATACCAGCTATATCAACCGTGACACTTGACATTTTGGACTCATAACTCTTTGTCGTAGGGTTCGTCCTATACATGTAGAATATTTGGCAGTCCCTAGCCTCTATCTCTGCTAGATACCAGTAGCACCCCTTACCCAGGTTGTGACAACCACATGTTGCCAAATGTCTCTCATACAAAATTGTGCCCGTTGAGAATCAGTGATCTGTTTTAGTGCTCATTCTGTCTGGTATATATGGATAACGGGACTAAGCATTAATGTAGGTTCCTAAATTGCAGCATATCTCATTAAAGAACTCTGACTCTCAATCTCGTGCTTAGTAGTCTGCCTCAGGTCTCAACTCCATTTGTGCAGAAAGATTTTAATGTAACTTGATTTTTTAATAATTTATATTTTGAGTTCAAATGTCTAGGTTTTCTTTTTTACATTTAGGATCTCAGTACAAGTGTCATCCTTTTAGAAGCGACCTTGTTCTTCCCTTCCTTCCTAGAGCTCGGGAAGAGAGGACTGTGATGAGACAGAATAACAGAGGTAGGGGCAAAAACAGAGGTTGCCGGGACATCTAGTACATACTGTACCACCTAACTAAAAAAAAATTTTTTAAAAAGCAGGGTTGTGTTATTAAGCTTGATCAGGGCCAGCTGTGCCTTCCTGGAACCAGTAATTCCCCACGGTCCTATTTAACAGCAGAACTAAGTAATTCAGTGCATGCATTTAGATCAGAAATTACTTTTCCAGACTTAAAGTCAATACTGGGTGATTATGCACAGTCTGTGGTGTCTTGTGATTGAGAGAATATCTCTTATTTTTAAAGATTGGAGTTGCACTCCGTATTGTAGTAGTTTTATGTAAGCAAAATCCTTATTTTCAAAAAAGCTGCAGATTCTTTGTTTCTAAAAATAGGTAAGGTATATTTTTATCTAAAGGAAGTGAGACTACTAATTTGAACCAGTTTCTTCTGGATTTGTATTCTGAAATATCTCTTGAAAATAGTTTGGAGAAAAAGCTATAATGCCAAAAGATACAGTCATCAACTCTAACTTAAAAAGTAACAGATCAGAACAATTTAGAGATCCAGCAAACACTAAACTTTTGTAGAATATTGGGACAATATGTCTGATCTTTGATCTTGCCGCTGCACCACAGCAAACGGGAGTGCCACTCACCTTTTTTTCTGCGGCTCTCGATGCCAACTTGATCTGTTTCCTTTTGCCTTAGATGCTGTGGATGATACTGTTGGTAAAGAATCACTTCAGTCTTTGTTCTCAGAGTGGGAAAATCCAGTATTTGCCCGTTATCCAGAGGTGGGTCTGTAGCAAATTTTCTTTGCTTGTTATTTTAAAATTTGTACTTCATTTAAGCTGGATATGAGCATGAATGGCTATATTAATTTTTAATTACAAGCGGAAAGTGGGCATGTTTCCAAATAATTTATTTGGAAATACTATTTAATATAGAGAGGAGAAATCAGAATCCATAGAATTTGGGAGCTCAGACATTCTGGATTAAACATGTGTAGTCAGTGTGTGATGAGTTGAATGTGTTTACCACTCTTAGAAACCCTATCTTGCAGCTTTGGCAGGATATTTAGGGTGGTGATAATTAAAACAAAACAAAACAAAAAGCACTGTTACATCATCAGATAAAATAGCCAGTCTTCTACTGGAGGAACAATTCATCATTGGACGTGAGTGTATGTGTTCTCAGTGGGTTATCACAGAAGGTACTTTGTGTGTTGTGATAAAGGTGTAGAATAAATGAGCACTTGATTACTGATTTTTCAGTTAAGATGTGTTTAAGGACTTGATCATGGAACATAAACGAATCGTTATTCTGAAACAACATTGGTTTTTGTTAGTAATTTTGTTTATACCCCAAAATTATTATTTAAGACTAATAATTCACAGAGCTTTTTGAATTTCTCTAAGGTCCCTGAATTCAACCCACTTCTAGTAGGTTCTATGAAAATGATAAAGCAGTTTGGGATCTTTGGTAAAACAGTTCTGCAGATATAAAGAATTAAAAATTTAAATGATGTTTGTGCTGCTTTCTAGGTTGCTGTTGATGTAAGCAGTGGCCAGGCCAAAAGCCTCGCGGTTAAAATTCACAATGTCTTATATCCTTATCGTTTCACCAAAGAAATGATTCATTCAATGCAGGTAAGAGATTGACTTTGAAATCTCATAAAAATATATATAAGACCTAAGCTGGACTAACTCTTGTGAAATTGGATTTATTTAATGATCTAGACCACCTTGGTCAAGGCACGTGTGTTTTTTTAAATCTTACTAGAACTTTTATTATCAGAAGAAAAAGCAGGGACCAATTTTAATTACAAAGGAAAAAATGTCTTCAGTAGTGTGAGCAGGTTGGAGGGATGAATTAAGGATTGAGGCTCACAGTTTCAAGGATTATATATTGACTTTATATTTTGACAATAATTTATAAATCAACTAAATCCTGTACAGACATTGTCCTTAAATGTACAACAGTGCCCCTTTGTAAATGACCCTCTATTGTGTGAGGCGACAAATGACATGGCCTAGGAGACTCCAGATTGAGGAGCAGTCTTAACAAAAGGGACCCCTTGTCTCATCTGCTTTGCTAGTTTGCCCTCTCCCTACACCACTCAGGCTGTCTTCATCTCCTTATTTTCAGTATGGAAACAAATTAGGAGGTTAGATAGATCTAGGTAAACCCCTCACATGGCACTGACCTGGTACCAGAGCAAAGCAAGCTCTTGATCACCCAGAGTGGGGCATGAGCTCACCTGATGTGGGACTCGAAGTCCCGAACCGTGAGATCATGACCTGAGCTGAAGTCAGATGCTTAATGACTGAGCTGCTTAGGCGCTGAAACAACAGTTTTAGTTAAACAATAGGGACCGAGGCAGGGAAGTGCAATGAGAACCTTGTCTGTACCTGGACAGAGAGGAGTCCCCAAGGGTTAAAGCCCCTGGTGGCTATTAACTTACTACTTTAAGGGATTAGCTCCTCTGAAACGGTTTTCCTTACTTTTGCAAAATGCAAAATTTATTTTAGCCCCATTTGTTAGCAGTCTCTGGTCATGAGTAGGGGAGGAGCAGAGAGAGAGGGAAACACAGAATCTGAAGCAGGCCCCAGGTTCTGAGCTGACAGCACAGAGCCCCTCGCAGGGCTCGAACTCACGAGTCATGAGATCATGACCTGAGCCGAAGTCGGATACTTAACCGACCAAGCCACTCGGGCACCCCAAGCCACTCAGGCGCCTCTGGTCATAGTTACCTATGAGTAAGAGTCCTGTCGGGAGAATCTCAGGTGTGCTCTGTAGAGTTTTGTTGCTTGCGTGTCCTTTTTAGAATCCTTAGCCTGTAGTCTCCTTCCTTTTATGCCTTCTGATAGCTCTGCTTATTTTTTTAATCCTTCCTAATGACTCCCTTACCATAGTCTTAGATATGAAGATTATAATGCAAATAACTCTTAATTAAGTGCAGTTTTATCTCTTTGTACACAGATGAGGCTTTGTTAACTTTTATTTAGTGTTGTACCACTTATTTGAATATATGGCAGGTTCTACAGCAAGTGGATAACAAGTTTATTGCCTGTTTAATGAGCACCAAGACTGAAGAAAATGGTGAGGCAGGTAAGAATGGAGTTTAGCCTTGATTAATAACCAGCTGGTCTCCTAATAGCCTCCTTTTAAGGTTTTTTTTTTAGTGTTTATTTATTTATTTTGAGAGAGAACATGTGTGTGTGCAAGCGTAAGCAGGGGAGGGGCAGAGAGAGGGAGAGAATCCCAAGCTAACAGCACAGAGCCCAGTGTGGGGCTGGAACTCACAACCATGAGATCATGACCTGAGCCGAAATCAAGAGTGGGACGCTTAACCGACTGAAAGACGCAAGCACTTCTTAAGATATTTTTTTTTTTTTTCAACGTTTATTTATTTTTGGGACAGAGAGAGACAGAGCATGAATGGGCGAGGGGCAGAGAGAGAGGGAGACACAGAATTGGAAACAGGCTCCAGGCTCTGAGCCATCAGCCCAGAGCCCGACGCGGGGCTCGAACTCACGGACCGCGAGATCGTGACCTGGCTGAAGTCGGACGCTTAACCGACTGCGCCACCCAGGCGCCCCATTAAGATATTTTTAATATATAATATAGTTGCAATGATTTGGACAGATTAAAGCCAATTGGGAAAACCAATCTAAATTTATATGAAAGAACATTGTTTTTTTGTTTTGCTTTTTGTTTTTGGGGGGGGGGGGGGTCACAAGTGAGTGATGGACAGACAGAGAGGGGGCGGAAAGAGAGAGAGACTATCCCATGAGGGGCAGAGAGAGAAAGAGAAAAGCTGGGCTCACCCAGAGTGGGGCTCATGCTCACCTGAAGCAGGGCTGAAGCTCACCCGAATAAGCGGGGTTCGTGCTCACCCAAAGTGGGGCTTGTGCTCACCCAAAGCAGAGCTCACCCGAAGTAGGGAATGAACTCACCTGATGTGAGACTAGAACTCAGGAACCGTGAAGTTATGACCTGAGCCGAAGTCAGATGCCTAAGGACTGAGCTACCCAGGCATTGAAACAACAGTTTTAATGTGCATTAGTTTTGTATACATATACAGAGACATATGTATGTAAGATACATTTCAAACTATTAATAGTAGTTGCCTTTGGAGTGACAATGAGAGTGGGCAAAGGGGAAATTTCATCTTTTATTCTTTAAAATATGTTATGTTGTTTGACTTTTTGATGTTTCACGTATTCCCTTTGTAATAATAGAAAGTTCATATGATGAACCCTGCTAAGTTTATCAAGAATTACATACAATATCTCGGTGACCTACTTTAATAAAGCAATAATAGTTTGTAAATAATAACATTAACTCATCGAACAAGCATTGATTGACTGCCTGTTGCATGCCAGAGACTGTACTAGGCCCTAGCCCATAATGGTGGCAAAAAATTCACATGTAAGAGAAACAGATAAGGACATAAATGTTAAAGTTTTAATTCTAGCTAACATTACGGGAGAAACAAGATGCTGTAAGAAACTGTACAGAGAGATTTGAATTAGGGAGGTCTGGAAAGGTTTTTTTTGGTAAAGTGAGGATGAGTATGAGCATTTAACTAAGTAAAGAAGGGAGGGAGGAGTATTCTGGGCTGAGGGAATGACATACACAATTTGTGTTTCCTCTCCTTGAGTGAGAGGAAGCAGGACAAGTACAGCTGGAGTGAGAGTGCAGAGATGAGGCCAGAGAAGTAGGTCAAAGCCAGATCTTAAGTGCCAGTTACAAGCTTTGTATTTGTCCCGACACCAATTGGAAACAACGGGAAGCTTTCTGTTTTCTTTTTTTATTGTTTTTACAGTGGCACATGTCACATTCCATTTGTACTTTGAAAATATTGCTCTGGTTGCAGTGTGGAGAATGGATTGGGGGTGGGGTGGAGTCCCAGTACCTGCAAAAAGATTGGTAGGAAGGATATTTCAGTATCTAAAAATGATAGTTGGTGAAGCCTAGCGAGTGCATTGGGAGGATATGTAGGAGAGAAAGTCAGCAGGGTTTAGTGATGCATTGGCGATGGGAAGGGAGATCAAAGATGACTCCTGATTTTCTGACCTCTGTAACTGAGTGGATGATGTTCCCGGACCAGGTGACAGAGATCACAAGGAGAGCCTTAGAAATCTGTGGCATGGAAGAGAAGGACTGAAGGAGGGTGAGGGTGAAAGAAGACTTGTTTTTGTTTTTTTCCAATCGGAAGACTTTTGAGCACATTTATGAGGCATGCGTGATAGTGCAGGTGGCTGAGAGCCCTGAGCACCAGTGGAGGGTTTGGGCCCAGACCAGTAGACCTGCAGGCGAATGCTTCTAAAGTTTGAAAGCAGCTTATTCTCTTTGTATTTCAAAATATTCCCTTTTACCTTGCTTACATTGTAGATTTATTTAGTAAATGTCATAATAGGTCAGAATTGTCATAAATATGGATTCAGTGAAAGTCAAATTCTAGTAGTTTGTTTTGGAAAAATGAATAGATTTTTTTTCTAAGGTTTTGATGACCTAGAATTCTTTGTTGTTTAATACCAAAATCTCTACTAATGGCACCTAGGATGGGGTTACTAAGAAAATCTAAAGAAGAGAAAATACATTACAGTACTGTACTGGTCTTTTTTAATGTTTTATTTATTTTTGAGACAGAGGCAGAGCATGAGTGGGGAGGGGCAGAGAGAGAGGGAGACACAGAATCTGAAGCAAGCGCCAAGCTCCGAGCTGTCAGCACAGAGCCCGATGTGGGGCTTGAACTCACGAACTGTGAGATCATGACCTGAGGTGAAGTTGGACTCTTAACCAACAGAGTCACCCAAGCATCCCAGTTCTGTACTGTATTTATCGAAAAAAATGTACACATAAGTGGACCTGTGCCATTCACACCCATGTCGTTCAATAGTCAACTTTAGTCAGATGCCACCAAAGAGTACTCTTAGATAAATACATTTTTTTAAATAAAAATGTAAGTGCTTTTACTTTCACTCATTAGTACTAAAAGCAACCTGTTCCTATAATCGACTTATTTTAATATGTGCACATAATTTTGTAATTGACAAATATATTATTGTTTTAAAACTTTTTTTTTTTTTTAAGTAGGCTTCACACTGAGCACAGCGCCCAACACAGGGCTTGAACTCATGACCCTGAGATCAAAGCCTGAGCTGAGATCAGCCGGACACTTAGAGAACTGAGCCCCCCAGGAGCCCCTATTACTGTTTTTAAATTAAGGTGACATTAATGCCATATATTGGCATTTTGTATTGCATGTTTCCACCTATGATAAAATACAATTGTTCAGTTATGATACCCCAAAGAAAAGGATTCGTTCATTTATTCTGTAAATATTTGAGTACCTATTATGTGCCTGGTACCATTATACATGCTGGGAGTACAACAGATAAAATTCCTTGCCCTTGACACCTGGGTGGCTCAGTCGGTTGAACGTCCAACTCTTGATTTCAGCTTAGGTCATGATTCCAGGGTTGTGGGCTTGAGCCCTGCGTTGGGCTCCACACTGAGCATGGCACCTGCTTAAGATTCTCCCTCTCTCTCTCTCTCTCTCTCTCTCTCTGTCTCTCTCTTTGTCTCTCTGTCTTCTGCCCCTCTCCCCTGCTCATACTGTCTCTCTAAAATAAAGAAATAAATGAAAATAAATAAAGGGAAAAAAGAATCCCTTGCCCTTATGAAACTTCTATTGTGTTAGAATATCAAAAATACAGCTTCTGATGTGATTAAATTACTTTCATATATTCTGCTTCATTCAAGGAATAGAAAATGTTGTGAGCCCTATATAGACTATGAATCATTCTGCCACCATCACGTACAGGATTGATTTCTTAGGGTTCCTGACTCTTGGTAATTCACACTGACTCCAATTTCAAGTTTGAGGTTACTCCCTCACAATTTATTATTTATTCCATTGTTTTGCCCAATACAGGATGTTCAGTATTCATCACAACCAGCTGCAACTCCTCCTATCCTCAAAGGAATTTAAAATTCAATATTTTGGGGCCTATTCCTGTGGTTGAACATACTGTCAGAAAAATTAGTTCCTTTTTTTTCCTGAAGTCTTAAGCTCTCATGCCATGAATTTGATGGTGTCATAAAAACATTATATCCTTTAGTAGAAATGGAAAAAACAGGTATTATCTATTTTGATCAAATTCAGGAGGAGAGCTTTTATTTCAAAACAACTGATAGCAATAGACCTCAACCTTTGGACCAGATTAATAAAATGACAAGATAAAAAGATGTACTAATGTAATTGAGAATCAGTCCTCCTGTCAACGAGAAAGGGATTTCCCTGTAGGCTTGGTTTTTTGGGTCAGGACATTCTGCCTTCTTTCTTGTACTTGAGAGTCCAAAGCCTTTCTACTCAAATGCGTGGTCTGTAAATAGCATCAGTTGGGAGTTTGTTAAAATTGCAGAATCTCGTGTGTCATCTGTAACCTACTGAATCAGAATCTGCACTTTAATAAGATCCACAGGCGATCTGTATGCCCATCAAAGTTTGAGAAACCTGGGTCTAAAACAAGGCAAGCTGTGGCTGTGGGTCAAATCCAACCATCACCTGCTTTTGTGCACCCAGGGAGGTGAGAATGGTTTTTACAGTTCTAAATGATTGAAAAAGCCAAAGAAGAATATTATTTCTTGACACATTAAAATTATATGAAATTAATATTTCAGTATCCATAAATAAAGTTTTGTTGGAACACAGCTACAATGTTCACATACTGTCTATGGCTGCTTTGGTTCAAAAGGAATAGTGAGTAGTTGTGACAAACTATATGTCCTAAAAAGCCTAAAATATTTACTATCTGGCCCTTCACAGAAAAATTTGCTGACCTCTGATCTAAAGTAGACTAGATCTGGGGTACCTGGGTGGCTCAGTTGATTAAGCACCCGACCTCGGCTGAGGCCATGATCTCTCCATTCCCGAGTTGAGCCCTGCATTGGGCTCTGTGCTGACAGTTGGGAGCCTGGACTCTGTTTCTGATTCTGTGTCTCCCTCTCTCTCTCTGCCCCTACCCCACTTGCACTTTGTCTCTCTCTCTCAAAAATGAATACATATTAAAAAAAGAAAAAATTTTTTTAAATGGACTGCATCTGGCCCGCACCTTTTTAATATGTAAATGGTTTGTGAGAAAAGTTTAAATTGGCCAGAAGCAGCCTGTCTTTAAAAAAAATTCTAATTACACTTAAATTTAAAATACATAATTATTATATAATGTAAATCAACAAATTGAATTTATATGTTTGGTTATAATGTTTCTTAAAGTGAATCACATCTGTCATTTATTAAAAGTGTACTCTCTGGAAATAAAAAGTGTACTAGAATTACATTCTCTGTGGGCTCCAGAGTAGCTTGCAAATCAAAGTCAGCTGATTTTGATAATGTGTTTAAGGGCCTTCATTGTATCAACCTGAATTAATAAAGCAAAATCAGTATTTAAACATTAGGAATATAGGGCTTTAACCTTGTTTTGTAAATGAAATACCAATGTATTCAAAAGTTTCTCATTAGGGATAAATTTATAGTTTTCCCCATAATTTCAATTTTTTAAGAAATGAAAGATACATACTAAGTATGTATGTCTTTCTTATGCTTATGTCATTAGCTAGTTTGAATTAACCTTTTTTTCCCTCCACACAACATGATTATTTTAATCATTGATCTGAGAATTTGATACTCCAGTAATCCTTGCTCGTGTTCTAGGTGGAAACCTGCTAGTCTTAGTGGATCAGCATGCCGCCCATGAGCGTGTCCGTTTAGAGCAGCTGATTGTTGGTAAGGATCTGTTTGGAACTAGAAAATATGTGAAACTGCCCTGCACAATTAGTATACTGAAAGAGTTTTTCTAACTGTGGCTGTCGTGAGGAAAGATGAATTGTATGTTTAAAAAAAGTAATCTGAAGCCTTCTGGTTTGGCTTCTTGTTTAACTGAAAGAATATAGTGATTCACTTCACAGATTCGAATTTGGTGGTCTTACATGGTCAAAGACATATTTGCCATACATTTGTCATCAACCCTAAGGGCTGGGTACCTAAGGATTAGGCTACTTTATCGTGACATCCATCACAAAGATACGCCCCTCTGTGTGCCCATATGATCTTGGTATACCTTCTTCACAGTTCGTCAGGCAGAGACCACCACCAGCTCAGAAGGCCCAAAATATTGTTTGTACTTTAAAATTTGTTTTGGAATAGGTGGTATGAGTTCAAGTCTGAAAGGTACAAAATGGAATATGATCAAGTCTCCTTTTTACCCTTGTTCCCCATCCCACCTAGTTTCTCTCCCCAGAGACAACCAGTATCACTAATTTGTTATATGCTTTTCCAAAGCCAATATGTGTTTTTTGCCGTGCAGCGTTGGTGGTATAGTGGTGAGCATAGCTGCCTTCCAAAGCCAATATGTGCTTTTTAATCTTTGCTATGCTCTTTTCTTATCATGAGGCAGTGTTCTCCAAGTGGTAAAATCCCAGGAAAATCTTTACCCCTGTGGTCAAATAATGGAAAACTATGTCAAAGAGGTAGGTGAGGACCTAAGGAGATAGTTCATGGGCTAGAATGGCAATGACATTACTTCCATGTTCACTTTTCCGTATGAAATGAAGACCTAATTGTTGAGAAAGATCTGGTAAAAGCAGTGTTAGAAAAACTGGCTATAGGCTTGAGACCATTCATTTGAGAACAGTACTGACAAATTCTCTTCAGAGACTGGGAAACCTTTCTGAAGGAATGGGAAACTTTCTTGAACCACAGGATTGTATAGTAAACCAATTTTATTTCTTAAGTAATCAACATTATTCACCCCATTATTAAAATCACATTTATTGACTATCTACAGGAACATTGCATTGTTCATTTGAATGTAAGACTGAAGTCTTATACATCTTACTTTGGAAATACTGCTGAAATGAATAAATGGTCTGGATACTTACTCGTTTGACTATAATAATGGAAACTCAAAGCCTAAACCGGTTTGAACACACTGCTGAGCACAATAATAGTTAACATGGCTGTGCCTTCTCATGCTCTTTTTGAAGTCTAGAAGACTTCGTTTCCTACTCTGAACCCATTCGTTTCTTTTCCAATAGATTCCTATGAGAAGCAACAGCCACGAGGCTCTGGTCGGAAAAAATTACTGTCTTCCATTGTAAGCCCTCCACTAGAGATAACAGTGACAGAAGAACAAAGCAGACTCTTACGGTTAGTACTACCATGAGGACGTGATATCTATAGAATAAACTCTCACAGTAATTCTGTGCAGTACAGGCATACCTGTTGTTCCTTTTTTCAGATGAGACCCTGAGGCCAAGAGAGGTTACATGACTTGTTCAAGGTCATAACAACTCTTGAATGGTGTAGCAGGCTTTCAGATGCGGGTCTTCTGACTTCAAATGCTGTTCTTTCCACTATATCACAGCTGTTGAGTATAGGATAGAGTTTCCTTGATAATTTTTTCCAGCAGTTGGCTTAGAATCCTCTCACCATTTCTTGGAAAAGTCCGTGTTTATGCTGTGCTGTTTCTGAAAGCAAAGTTACTGCAGTAATTGCTTCCATTCTGCTTTGCCTCGGTGCATTCTAGATTCTTAGTTTTCATTACCATAATCATACTGGGAAGAAAGTAAAACACTGGGCCGCAAGGAAGGGGCAAATCATATGGTGAGTCATAAGATAGGACGTTTTCCCACTTTTGGGTGGCACAAATTATTGGAAATAAAGAATTGTCTCTGAATTCATGTCAGGTTTGGGAATATGCTACTGCCAATAAATCTTTTTCCCTGGGGCATGATGTATAGTAGAGGCAGAGCCATTTATTTACATCCAGTTAATCAGGACTTCTCAGTTCCTAGGGCTGTAAATTACCTCCCTGCTTTAATGCTGATTCAAAACATTCTCAGCCCTTCTATTTGTGCCAAACTCCTTGAAGTGCCAGCAGCGAGAAGTTAGCAGTTCCTCGGTGAAGAATAAAAACTTAGGAACAAGACTTAGAAACAAATTGATTCTCTTAATGGAAAAGAGAAAAAAAAATGCAAGTTACTGTAATTCAAACAGGAAATTTAATAATAAAATCCTAAACAAATGTATGAGAAAAGCAGTACAATTTTTAAAATTTGTGGCATCTTGTGAGAAACCCTCCAGTGCTTGGGACTGGTGCTGAAATGCGAATGAAGTAATAGTTTTGTAATTGAGGCTCTCTCTTTAGGTGCTACCACAAAAATCTGGAAGATCTGGGCCTTGAAATTATATTTCCAGACAATAGTGATTCTCTGGTCCTTGTAGGAAAAGTACCACTCTGTTTTGTACAAAGAGAAGCCAATGAACTTCGAAGAGGAAGATCTCCTGTGACCAAGAGTATTGTGGAGGTAAGACTGCTTCAGATGTTGAGGAAATTGCTAACTGGGGGTAACCTCCTGTTTTCTTTAGAAATTCTGTGTTCATCTTTCATCCAGCAAGTATCAATACCTGCTGTGTACCAGGTGCTAGAAATTAAAAGATGAATTAGCCCAAGGTGAAGAAGGACATCTAAATAATTACAAATACAATGAAATTTGGCCAGTTAGAGGGATGTTCAAAGCGCTATGGAAATACAAAATGATTACTATGCCCAGGGGGGTGGAGTTCAAGGAAACTGTCACAGAAAAGCTAATTTTTGCCTTAGGAAAAATCTGGTAGAACAGTAGGAGCCTGCCGAGTGCAGAAGAGAGAAGAAGGGCGTTCTAGACAGAACAACAGGTATCAGAGACTTGGAGCAGATCCTGTGTTTAGGGAACTACCAGTATATATGGCTCGAATTAAGATATATACGTAGTGGTGAGCTAGATGAGGCTAGATAGGTCATCAATACAAAATCATAAAGGAATTTAGCATATTCTGCTGAGTAATTTTCATTTCACCCTCTACATTTGTGTTTTGGTAAACGTCTGGAAAACTGCTTTTGGGATACGACATTGGAGGTGTTGAAGAGAACTAGAACTTCTTTACTTATGTGTTTCGCTTTTTTTTTTTTTTTAACAACAAACAGTTTATTTTGTCTTTGTTGCCTTTTCTTTGCTCCTTTCTGTTTTTCTATTAGAGTTTTCTTTATTTCTCCTTGTTTTCCTCTGCTAGTGTAGAAGTTACATATTCCATGGTCACCTGGATGGCTCAGTCGGTTAAGCATCCAACTTTGGCTTAGGTCATGATCTCAAGGCTTTGTGAGTTCGAGCCCCACATCGGGCTCTGTGCTGACAGCTCAGAGCCTGGAGCCTGCTTTGGATTCTGTGTCTCTCTCTCTCACTGCCCCTTCCCCACTCGTGCTCTGTCTCTGTCTCTCAAAAATGAATAAATGTTAAAAAAAATTTTCTTTAAGTTGTTACATATTCCATTTGTATTACTTCAGATTAGCCTTGAATTTTAGCCTTAACAAAGTTTAAGGTAATTTGCTTCTCTATTCTCTTCCTAAACTGTACAAAAGCCTTACAACCCTTTATCTTCCAGCATTCCCCTCCCATCTTCCATGTTGTTGCTCAGTATTTTAACTTGACCTTTTTTTTTTAAATTTTTTGTTTTAATGTTTATTTTATTTTTTTTTCAACGTTTATTTATTTTTGGGACAGAGAGAGACAGAGCATGAATGGGCGAGAGGCAGAGAGAGAGGGAGACACAGAATCGGAAACAGGCTCCAGGCTCTGAGCCATCAGCCCAGAGCCCGACGCGGGGCTCGAACTCACGGACCGCGAGATCGTGACCTGGCTGAAGTCGGATGCTTAACCGACTGCGCCACCCAGGCGCCCCATTAATGTTTATTTTTAAGAGAGAGAGAGACAGAGTGTGGGCAGGGGAGGGGCAGAGAGAGAGGGAGACACAGAATCCAAAGCAGGCTCCAGGCTCTGAGCTTCAGCACAGAGCCTAACGTGGGGCTCGAACTCATGGACCACAAGATCATGACCTGAACCTAAGTTGGACTGAGCCACTCAGGCACTCCAACTCGACCTGTTTTAATCTCCCTGGTAGTCATTAATTTTATAGAGTCAATGTTTATTTAGATTAATGAAAATATTTACCAGTGTCTTTGTTCAGTGTTGCTCCTTTCATCCGATTATTCATTCTGTGTTCAGCTTTCTTTTTGCTGAAAGCTTTTAAATGTTCTTTTATTAAGAGTCCGTAAATGATAAACCGTCTTTGAAAATGTCTTTATTTTGCCTTCACAATTGCATGATTGTCGAGCTAAGCAGGGAATTTCCACATTGTCAGTCATCCCTCAGTGTTTTGAGAACTTTGACGTTCTCTATGCCATTGAAGTCCATTGTCAATGTAGTTATCATTACTTTGTAGGTAATCTGATTTTCTCTCTGGTGGCTTTTAAGATTTTCTCTGTCTTTGGTGTTCTGCAGTTTCCCTATGATGTATCTTTGTTTTCATTTCCTTCTTCACATTCATCATGCTTCTTCCACTTGGAAAATGTACAGTTATTGTCACTTCAAGCACTGCTCTTTTGCCATCCTCTCTCGTTTCCTAGAAATCCTGTCAGATGTCTACTGGACCTACCTTTTTAACTTCTCTGTTGTATTTCCCATTGTTTTACCCCTTTGTGATACATTATCTTCCAGTGAGTTGAATTCTCTCTTCACCTACTATTTAACCAGATGTTTACCTGATCCACTGAGCTTTTTATTTCCATGACTACATGTTTTACATCCAGAATATTGGTTAGGTTTTTTTCTCATATCTGTCTGTTCTTTTTTCATGGTGTCCTATTTAATTCATTGTGGTTTCTACTCCTTATTCATCTCTAACTCTTTCTGTTTGGAGCACAGGTAAAAAGTCTACAATTTTCCCAGAAGTCTGAGTTACTTTAGTCATATCTAAAAATAAAAATTAGAAGATAGATTTAGTAGATAAATTGTATGCTACATAGATATGGGAAATGTTTGAGGCAGGGAGCACAGTTGAGAAGCTATTGATTGCACTGGTTCAAATAGGAAAGGATGAGGACCTAAGTCAACGGCATTGGGAATTGAAAGGAGAGACATACTTGAAACATAAGTTGGAAAGTAGAACTAAGAGGACTTGGTGAACAATAATAGAAAGTATAAAAGGGATTAAAGGAGAAAAGATAAGATAGGATTCTGAAGGTTCTAGCGTGGATGACTGGAAGGATGGTAATGCCATCAACAGAAAAAGGAAGTAGAGGAGGAGGGGTATACCTGCCTGGGGAGTTAGATTATGAGCCTGGGTTTAGATGCATTGAATGTGCCATCACATGGGGATGTCTAGTGGATAGGCAGGCTTACACATCTGTGCTTGGGAGAGAAACCTGGGCTGTATGTATGTTTGAGGTAGTTAATAGTATATATATATTTATAACATCAGAAGCTGGAGAAGAGCCTAGAGGAAGTGTGACTACCAAGGAAGAATATGAAGAATAAAAAGAGAGGAGAGCAAAGGGTGGAGTTGGTGGCACACCAGTATTCAGGGTGCATATATTTTGGCAGCGGTCTGGAAAGCTGCTGCTGAAAAGAAGAAACTGTAAAGGATGATTGAAAATATTTAGTCAGAGAGAGGAAGAAAATCAGGAAAAAGTAATATTACTAAAACCAATGAAAGTTTTAAGCAAGAAGGGAATGGTTAGCAATAGCCATCAAGCCTAAAAAGTTGGATTTGGCTATCATGAGGACGGTGTTCCATGGTGGCGTCTGCTCCTTGGGGTGGGGGGGGGGGCGCCCAACGCGGGTTGCTATGGGTCAGGGAGGGAGTGGAGGAAGAAGAGGTAGAGCTCAGTAGCCTGCTCTTTCAAGAGTTTTCAGAAGAAGAGAGAGAGGGTGAGAGCTAAAGGTGGTCTGCAGTGTGGGGCAGGACACGGGGTAGGAGAAAGATTTTGGTGTGTTTTCAGATGGGAGAGACTTAAGCATGTCTGTAGGCTAAGGGTGAGAAGACATTTGAGAGGGAAAGGCAGTTAATAGTGCCAGTGCTTGGACCATCATGAGTTTGGCCCTTCCAGAATTGCTCTCTGATCAGACAGCCTTTGCTTTGCTTTCAGCAGTGCTCTTTTTCCCAACACAGCCTTTTTTCTCCAGAGCTCCTCCTCTGTGACTTTAACTGTCTTAAATCCAAAAGATAAAATCTGTTAGAATCTTTTATTGTAATTCAATCCCTAAGTATTTAACCAGAAAATTATAATAACAACTTTCCCCAAAGAGACTTCAAAGACTGCTGGTAAGGAGTTTACTTCACATTGAAATACAGCTTATGGCTTCAGAAAATCTTGACTATGTTAAGTCACACTGCTCAGGAGAGATTTGTTAATTCTGGAAGAAGCTGGAACAGTTTTGGTATCTTGAAAAGGAGTAGCTACTTGGATCCTGACAGTTGAAAGATCACAAATATTTTCTATAAAGTTCTGTCCTTTAGCCTGATGAGTGTGCCTTTTTAATATTAAGTTATCTGGTATTAATTGAACAATTGAAATGTGACATGAACAGAGATACGATCTTTCTCCCCTTCACCAGGCTTAAAAAATGATGTGTCACAAGTCCCAGATGACCAAGCACAACAGAGAATGGCAAAGAGGTTAGGTTTGATCTCTGTCCACACTAAGCTTTTTAATGGGTCAGGTATTATGAAACATCTTTCTGTGTAGGTTTGTTTGGGAACGTATGCAGCTTTTAAAAAATATATGGTATCTACCACCCAGTGCTTGGTAACTGTGCTCATTTGTAAGCATGGTGGACTAGGGTGTCTTTGAGGAAACGGGAGAATTTTCTGAGTCTGGTTTAACAAGAAGATCTACCATTTTGTAATCTTAGGAAGGTGATTTATACATAGCCAATTCTAGGAGTAAAAAAATCTTGGGTTTTCTTATAAAGAAATTATTAAATGTGCTGTATCTCAAAACAGTTTTTTTTAGCTCCAGAGGTTAAACAAATTGGTAGCATGAAAAATAGTGTCTGCTTTAAATTTCTCCGAAGTCCTTTTGTAAATATTAACATCTGCAGGGATAACTATTGAAAAGGCTACTTGAGGGACAGAAATATACTAGTGAGGAGAAACTCAACAAAATGGCCCCCAAAATAAGCTTTTCGACCCCGAATGGAATTGTCAAAAAAAAAAAAAAAATGCTGTGGGAACTAAAGTGACTACTTATGTTTACTATATATCTAAGCGAATGTCCCACTCAGTGCTCCATTGTGTTGATGATCGTTGTGTATTTATTGCGTTTGTGTGTAGCATTACACTTGCTCTGGCTAAGATCATAAATACACGCAGCCTCTTAGTGAAAAGCCTCCCTGAGAGTTAGACTCTGGAATCATCAAAGCTGCTCTCAGCAGTTACATAACTTCATGAGTTATGAGCTGTCTCTGGAGGAAGCTTCAGTAGCTAAATATATTCTCTCTTCAGTAGGAGTTCTATTAAATTGTCTTGGTATTTCATATTCAGAGTGCCTCACAACAAATAAATTATTTGCACCTAAGTGCTATATTGCTGGAACTCTCTCCTTTATGAGGTGTATTTTTTTTTTAATATTCCTTTATTTATTTTGAGAGAAAGAGAGAGAGAGAGAGAGAGAGAGAGAAGGAGGAAGAGGGGCTGAGAGAGAGGGGGAGAGAGAGAATCTCAAGCAGGCTCCATGCTGTCAGTGCTGAACCGGACACAGGGCTCAATCCCACTACCACAAGATCATGACCTGAGCCAAAATCAAGAGTCAGACACTCAACTGACTGAGCCACCCAGGCGCCCCAGGAAGTGTATTTTTAAACTATAAAAGAAGAGTTACAACAATGGATTAATGCCTGTTTTCCTTTCTGCTTTGTAGGAATTTATTCGAGAACAAGTGGAGGTAAGCCTCTTATTTTGGGGTCTCACACAGAGGCACCACTCACAAAAGGCTCTATTGTCGCATTTCCTTTTCCCTTCATTTTCTTAATGAAGAATGTGTTTATGCATTAGCTACTCCAGACCACAGGAGGCATCCAAGGGACTTTGCCACTGACTGTCCAGAAGGTGTTGGCATCCCAAGCTTGCCACGGTAAGACTCAGCACACCAGATAATGAGTGCTTCTGTATGCTAAGCCCCGGCAGGAGTACAGAAGTTATGAAAGAGATAGAAGGCACATGTACTACTCACTTCTTGGAGGGTAAAGTTTATTATTTATTTTTTAAAGTTTATTTATTTTGAGAGAGAGAGAGAGAGCATGAGCTGTCAGTGTGGAGCCCGACATGGGGCTCAGTCTCACAAACCGTGAGATCATGACCTGATCCAAAATCAAGAGTCAGACGCTTGACTGACTGAGCCACCCAGGCGCCCCATGGAGGGTACAGTTTAGATCAAGAAACTGAATACACTAAGAGTGAACACTAAAAAATTGCTTTTACAAAGCAAAACACCAACACATACATTTGACCATAATTCGGACTGACACGGATGAGTGGAGCGGTAACTGATAGAGGAGATGCATTGTAAGTCAAGCCTTGAACAAACCGAGGGACATGGATTCATAGGATGGAAGAGAAGGTTTGCCACAAGGGGTAGAAATAGCCTATGCACAGATCGAAAGGCAGAAAGAAATTAGTTACATGAGGAGCAGCAAAGGATACCAAGAAATTAGGCTGGTAAGAAAGAATAGAAGCCTACAAGAAAAATTTATAATTATTGTATAATTATTTGTTTCATGTTTGTCTCGCCTGTTGGACCCATTGGATCATAAGCCCCCTAAAGGCAGAGACCATCTGTCTCATTCACTGCCTGACATAGCTCCTGCTGCACAAAGTACATACTTACAAATATTTGTTGACCGAGTGAATTAATGTATCAATGTCTGCATAAAAGCAGGAAGATTATTATGGAAATAGAAAAAAGCAAATAAAATGGACATTGTGGGAAAAACAATAAGTAGAGATCTTTGTGATAGACTGGCTAAAAGATGATCTTGATTTTACAATCTGTAAGAAGTAAGCAAAATGTTGCCCTTGTCTCTTTGAGAAAAACTCTGAAAGCAGAATCCCAACAAGTGAAGGAATGCCTCCCCTAGGGATTAGAAAGACCATGATTCCATAAGGAAGAGCTGAGACACAGGTGCATCATGAACCCTTAGTTTCATCCACGTGTCGATAAGTGCCAATTTCAAGCAGTATTGGTCACATGAAAGAAGCCTAAGACACATTTTACTTTTCCCAGATATCTGGCGCTGGCCCAGGGCCAGCACTGTTTTCCTACTATACACACCATAACCTTGTTTCTGTCTTTCGTGTAGGGGCCATCAAGTTTAATGATGGCCTGAGCTCGGAGGAGAGCTATCGCCTTATTGAAGCCCTGTCGTGGTGCCAGCTGCCATTCCAGTGTGCTCACGGGAGACCTTCTATGCTGCCGCTGGCTGACATAGACCACTTGGAGCAGGAAAAGCAGGTACAGTAATGACTAACAGGAGAAGAGGAGCAAGGTTTATCTTCTCTTTCTTCTCCCACTCCTATCAGCCAAATGTAACCTGTCTTAATCCTTTCCAAAATACCCGAGTTTTGAAAAGTATGCATTGAAAGTTTATTTATATAAAATCTCACCACTTCATCTTCTAGCTCAAATTCACCATGGAGCTCAGGCTGCACTGTCAGATTACACACGTGATGCCTTTGTATTTTTTAAGCTTAACACATGTACGGACTGATGTATCCTGGACATCTGTTGCCTACTAGCTCTAGGTTTGATAAGATGTAGAAGGTCTCTCTGGGGCTACAGAAAGTTGGTAGAAACACAGCAAATTTACTGCTAACAAATACAACCTGAACAGCCAGTTTCTTGATGGTGCTTTTGCTGGAAATGGTAGCCATTTCTAAGGATCTCTAGAGTTATGATTTGGGGATCATCCGGCAGGAAACCAAGCTTAGGAGATTTTCACATTATGGTTTGGCCTTGATTACTCAGCAGTCCAGGAACAATGATGTGGATAATGCAATAAAGACACAGAGTGGTTTAAATTAAAGACATTTTCTGTTCTTATTATAATCTTAAATGAAACAGAACACAAAAGCATAATAGGAATGTCCATGTTGCTGCTTTCCAAAATCTTTTCTTTTGCTTGCCTTTCCTTGTAAGGGCTATAAAGTCTTTCCTTGCATGGAGTTTTCTGATGCATCCAATAGGCTTTACTCCGTTAAAATCTTACTGTTTCATAGGACAATGAAAACAAACTTTTGCCCTCATTCCTGAAGAGATGGGAGTCTAGACTTAAAGTTGGCAGTCCCGCTTATCCTAAGGAAATCTCTAATTTTTTCTGAATCCAGAAATTAGAAATCCGAACAGATTGGAATAGCCGTAATTAGGAAATTTTTATTTGGTACTTGGCTTTTCAAGCTGCATATGGAAGTTATTCTCTTTCTTCCCACAGGTTAAACCCAATCTTGCTAAACTTCGCAAAATGGCCCAGGCCTGGCATCTCTTTGGAAAAGCGGAAAGATGTGAAACAGGGCAAAGCCAGAGGGCATCCATGCCTCCTTGTGAGCCACCGTGAGAACAGAATTATTGATCTGTAAGGAGCCAAAGGGATGCTAACTGCCTCTGAGCAGATAGCATGGGCTGCAGGTACCAGCAGAGTCTGAGGCCACCAGTGTCTCCAAGCAACGTGATCAATCAGTCTTGAGCAGATGATCCCTCCAAGCTAAAGACAGTTCATTCATCTGCAGTTGTGGACTCAGGAGGTTGCCCTATGATATCTACTTTTTATAACTTATTTAGAGATAAAATTTAATGACTAATTGATTCATTTGTGGGTTTGATTTTGTTTTGTTTTGGTGGCGGGAGGTGGGAGGAGGGGTTGCTTGGTTTTGGCTTTGCAATTTTTTCCAGCCTCATAGTTTGCATTGATGTAATTTACCTATGCTGAACTCCCTGGGATCCATTCTGCCTTCCTAGACAGCCCATAGCCCCGCTCCATTGGTCCCCTCCCACCCCTGTCTTCTTGATCTCTCACTGCTGCTGCTGTAATTTACATTCTAAATCTCAGACTTAAAGAGTTCTCTACACTCAATAAAAAATGTCCCCTGTAGTCTTCCATCAGGCCTATAGTTAGATTATTTTAGGGATTAAAAAAGTATTGATAAAAGAGAAACAAGGACAGGGGCACCTGGTGGCTCAGCCGGTTAAGCGTCCAACTTCGGCTCAGGTCATGAACTCTCAGTTCGTGAGTTCGAGCCCCGAGTCGGGCTCTGTGCTGACAGCTCAGATCCTGGAGCCTGCTTCGGATTCTGTGTCTCCCTCTCTCTCTGCCCCTCCCCTGCTCACACTCTGTCTCTGTGTTGCAAAAATAAATAAAACATTAAAAAAAGAGAGAGAGGGAGAGAAACAAGGACAAGGATAGAATAGAGACAATTAAACTCCTGTCCTGGTTGGTTGTCTTCTTTCCCCTGCAAGATCTCATTCAGCATCTGATATTGTTCATACTCCAACTGGGAAAATGGTGAAAGTACTAGGACTTGTAAAACTATGATTTTTTTTGGTACTTTAAAAGTGTCTCTTTATGTGAGAGCAAGTTTCATATCAAAATGCAGAATTTATTCTTTCAACCTAACCAGACCTGTTCTCTACAGTTTTTCAGGAGACAACAGTCCTTTTGATCCCTTTCAAATTATATCTTAGTTTTATTACAGTATGCCTATCTAATGGCCTCATAATTTCATTTGGGACCAGGACTGATCTTGTGGCAAATGCTTGTTATGCCATCCTTAATCTGTATTTCCTCTACCTTTTTAGAATGTTTGATTTCTGGTTAATAAGACTCAATAGACTAAAGGTTTATAGAAAGACAAAAAGAAAAGCAAAAAACCCCAGCTGGTAATGTTTGTTGCAACTGGGATCCCATACAATGAGAAAGACGTTGCAGTGAGAATTTCCACTTTTGTATTTTGCAGCCTGCTGAAACTGGCCTTTGTATCAATGGAATGATTTTTCTCATTTTTTAATACAGGAAACACATTTGTACTCATGGAAGAAAACTTTGTTTGCCAGCAGCCCTGCAGTGAATCTTACAGGAGCAATGAAGTATTGCATTCATTAGTGTGTGTCTCAGAGAAGGTTCAGGAAAAGCCTTCACTGGTTTTCAAGGGGATCCTTGTAGAATTACGTAATTGGAACTCTGAAGAATAGGCACCACTGTCTAAAAATGGCCTTTATTCTTCTTAATACATATAAGCGGTTTCATAGACTGGGAGACATGACCTTCAAAAGGAGGGTGTTTTCAGGGGATTTGCAAGGCTGTCAGGGTCTCTGCCTCCAGGCCCAGTGGGGTGTTGTGGCCTCTGGACCTCTGCCTCCACTCTCCAGAGCTATACAGAGGCCAGCTGTCCTGGGAGTTTAAAATATTTTTCAGGTTAGACCAATTTGTGGGATTAAAAAAAGTGTTATGATACTTCTTATATTAGGATGAGGTGCAGTTTCAAAATGTTTTGCTACAATCTCAGACCACCGTTTTTTTGAGAATAGCAGAGATTAGAAAAAGTTCTCCATAAATAATGTAATAATCTTCCTGGCTAGCCTGACTCAAGCAATGGAAGAGATAATTATCCTTTTTCATAATTTATAAACTCAGTTGCATGCATCAACATAAAACCAACCTATTAGCCAAAAATATCTAACATTACATTTGTTGCCTGTTTGGATTTTGTTTTATTCTGTTTGTTTTTAACTTTACTTGCCATAGAGTAAAAACAGACTTAATTTTCTAACACATGAGAGTAGTCATTAACACCTTTGTGGTGCTTTAAGGTTTACAACATGATTTTTGCATGTCTTACTTGAATTTTCTTGGCAACCCACCAGATAAGATGGTGTTATGCTCCCCAGTTTACAAAGGCTGAAATATATTAAGTGATTTGTCTAAGATCACACAGGTACTAAGTGGCAGACTAATGGTAAACAAGTTTTCTGGCTCCAGTCACGAGAATGAATGTTACCATTTACTAAGGGCCTACTATATATACCCAATGTTTTGTGTACATTATTACTAGCCTTCCGACAGTTCTGTTAGCAAGCTAATGTCTCTTTTTTTTTTTAAGTTTTACTTATTTATTTGAGAGAGAGCCAGCGACAGCGTCAGTAGGGGAGGGACAGAGAGAGAGGGAGAAAGAGAATCCCAAGCAGGCTGTGTCCAGTCAGCAGAGTGGGGCATGAACTCACGAACCAAACTGTGAGATCATGACCTGAGCCCAAACCAAGAGTCAAGACGCTTAACTGACTCAGCCACCCAGGCGCCCCGCCGATGTCTCTTTAACAGTGAGACTGCTGAGCCTCAGAGATGTTACCCCATTTGCTAAAAGAGCCAGAATTCAGACCCAGATCTGGGTGGCTTCACGTTGCACACCCCTTCCCATTGTTACCCTGTGCTTGCCATATATTTTTAATTTATTAGGGACTTACCAGTTTGTAAACTTAGTGGTTCAACTTTATTAGATTCTGGTTAGTGGAGACTTCACTAACTTCACTAACTTCAGAGTAAAAAAAAAAAAAGATACGATGTGCGATGAAGCCATTCTAGAGAGTGCCTTTTTGGGGAACGTTCATCACAATTATATTTGAAATAAGGGTGCATGTCTTTAAGAAGCTTAGCTTTAGTCAGGACAAGGAAACTGATGATGGAATGTGGTAACTTCCTCTAGTTTAGAGGTCACTGAGTTATAGCTATGTCGTTTTTACTGGGATACGAGGAGATGACAGTTCTGTCAGAAATAAAATCTATAGATGATAATAGGGGCTAGACGCAGAAAGCTTAAAGCAAAGCTTAGAGTGTAGGCTAGAAGGGAGGGAAGAGACGGGAGAGGGCTAGGGAAAGGTCCAGAACCTAGCTGGTGATCTGGAACCCCATGAGCAGCTGAGAATGGAGAGGTTCAAGCACTCAGACATCAGAGTGAGGCAAAGAAAAGGTCAGACACAAATGAACAGATGGGATCTGAACCTAACAGTGGAAAAAAACAAGGCAGTCAACACAGGGGCAGAGCAGGAGGGGGCCCAAGACCAAGTTCTAGAGATGTGTAGGGGCCTGAGGAGCCATGCCAAGCGAGAACAGATGCAGTGGTCAGCTCCTAGAGAGCTCGGACAACTGTGCTTGGATGAAGCTTTAAGTGGGAGCCAGTGGTAGCAAGTCCAAATGAAGGGAAGAGCAGTTTCTGGCACAAAGAGTCAGACTCGTTCTACCTGTTTTCCATCTGAAGTGCCACCCGGTTCCATCAGAACCTTTACGAAAGCAGGCTACCAAGGAGAACTGACTGCTGCGTTTGCTGTTACCTGTCCTGCCTTGTCACACTTTCTCAACTGAAGTTGCTTATCAGCACTGAGATAGCAACAAGGTGGACTCAGAAAAGAAGGACGTCTGGGAAACTAAAAATCTAGATAATCTCACCAAACAAACCCTTGCTTCTCTTTCTCCATTTATTCATCACTCAGTAACTCCATGTATGTGTCCCTTCTAAATGTATCAGAAGTTGCAGGCATATAAAGAAAAAAAGAGGCTATCCTATGGCTTAGGATCTTTCAGACCCTTGGGTCATTGTCATCCCGTGCCCATTTGTCAGAGAGCACCCTGTGCTTTGAAACATAAAGTTCAGGCAACCTGATCAAAATCTGGAGGATCCAAGCATCTTACGTACCTGAATCTATGGAGCTTACTGGAGCCCGTAAGCTAGCGTGCCCCAGGTAGCAATCTGAAGAAGCTAATTTGGCCTGACTTCACCCTCACAACTTGCCTGACTAAACAACTTGTTCTTATTTACCACAAAAGTAAGGCATATGCAGTGGTGGTTGCCACCCACCCCTACCCTGGCCCAAAAAAAAAAAAAAAAAAAAGATGGTTTGGAGTTGGAGTTAGCTACTGCTATATTAGTGTATCGTTATTATTCAAGGTATTTTATCACCTCTCTTTTATAGTAAACGGCAGAGTTTTGCATAGAAGTTACGAATTTTAGGAATCTTGTCAAGCTTTTAAGCAGCTTCCTTCTTCTCTAGGCAGGTCTTAATTCTAAATGTAACATGCCTGAAAAAACACTACTGAAAGTCTCCTCTTTAGCTTGGTATTTAATATAAACATCAAGCAATCACTGTTGCCAGTGTGGTTAGGCTCAAAGGCTGCCCTCCATTGCGTGAGTGTTGTGCAGAAGACTGAAAGCTTAGACTATAAGCTCTTTATTAATAATAATTGCTTAGCCATTGCACAATAACCTGGAACAGCTGTTGGGTGAATGAAAGAATAATTCAAAGCAAAGTAGGCCAGATAGAAAACACTTCCAAACCACATTTCAGAATAGGTCCTTTGTGTCAACTAGGTGCATGTCTGCAGAGGGAGTTTTTGCGAGGACAGGTGGATAGTATGGGGCCTTTACGATAATTACGTCACCATCTGGTACCATATAGCAAAAACAGTTCTGATGTCCTGAGTTCTACATATGTTATAGAATCACGTAGCCCGATGATGGAGCCACAGGACTGGCAGCCTTCGTTAACCCAGAGACTGAGCCAACAGATTGCCTTGAGAAATGGTTGTGAAGCACATCTGTGAAACGTATGATCCTACCCATACCCGCATTTATTTCTTTGAGGTATCACTTTACACTTAAGTTTTCCTTGGTGGAGTGTTTTTCAGAGACTTCTGAGGCTAAATTAGGAATTTCTGTTCCTGATTTGAGTTCCAAGAATTGTGCCTCTCCTGCCCTCCGCCTAAATTGGAAGATATAAACCGTGGGAAAAGTGTCTTTACAAACCGTATTGAGTAAGTTATCTAACTTGGTTTATTTGGCGTATTCAGGAGGACTTTCACATCCATGGAATCCTCTTTCTATTAATTCTTTTCAAGCTACAGCTACAAGTTTTTGTTCTTAGCTTCCGGGTCCTGCTGGCAAAGGCAGACAAAGGCCGAGAGGTAGGAAGTTGACATGGGGCTTGTCTCTCCCTGTTCAGATAAGGTTCTCCCCTTTCCAATATTTACTCCTCCTCCAGTCGAAGAGAGGAGAGAGAGAAATAGAAAAATGAGGCATATAAATAGCTTTGTGGGACTTGCTTAATTGAGGTCCTAAAGAGCCCGAAGAGCATGCATTGGTGCAGTTCTTCTGTCCCAGGCACTTTAAAAATTGACCAAAACTACCCTTGGAACCTTCATCCATCTCACTTATGCCTGGGAAGAATATGGGTGCTAATTTTAGAGCCAGAGACTAGGACGCACAAAGGACAAGTATCATAAAGCATTTTTAGACCAGAAACAGATTTAAGTTCCTTGACTCACTCCTTTTACTCCAGACCACACAGTTGTATGTACCCAAGTGGATTGCTGTTAGAATTGGTGCCTTCAGAGGAGACAATTGCTCGTAATTGGTAGCTATAAGCCACTTCACTGAGAAAGCGCGGGATCTTAGATGCTTTAAGGAAAAGAATTGACAGACTGAGGCCTGAGTGAGTCAGCCTCTTCTGAGTCAGAGCTTTTAGGCCGGTCTTTCAGACTAAACCTCTTCAATCTTGTTTTCTCCCTCTTTCAGGGAAGACAAGAGCCCTAAGGCAAAGATCTATCTCAAGTTGATGCAGAGGCCTTCCCCTCATAACCTACCTCTGGCCAGTGTTTACCAAAGTGTGGTTATCAAATCACCTGTTCAGATCCCTTAGGGTGCTTGTTAAACATGCAGACTCCTGGTGCTCCCTCCCTCCACCCCACAGACAGTGCCGCAGGAAACAGGAAGCTGGCCTGGGACCAGCATCTGGGGGGGGGGGGGTTCCGCGGTATGCTCAAGTCTGCCCGGGACCTCTGCTCTGGGCCAGTGGTTCCCAAACATGGCGGATCATCTGGATTACCTGGGGAGACTTTCTGAAAAGGTAAGTACTAAAGTAAGACACATAAAAAATGGAAATAATATATGAACCTACTAAAAATTAGAAGATATCCTCCAGCTTGCCACTATTTGGTAGTATTCTTCCAGACTTTTATCCTATTGCATGTACATATTGGTTTGTTTTAATGAAGTAAAAGGTCATATTATGCATACTGCTCGGCAGCTTGACTTTTCCCCAGCTTGTCTTTAATTAACAACATTAAATGGACTTCCTTCCGAATCTGTCCCATTCTTTTAACACAAGGCTCACGGATCAAATGCCTCTAGGGGTCAGGCAGATAACATGAGTTACACGGACGGGGAGGAACTGCAGAAAAGGAGGTTTTCCATTTAATGGAGTCAGAAGCTGCTCAAGTGTAGCCAACTGCTGCCATTTGGGAACATGGGCGCAAAATTGCCAAAGCTGCGGAGTTTCCAAGAGAAGCAAGAACTCTGAATTTTAGTATGTGATCTTCACATTTTTATTATTCTATTTTATTTTCACATTTTTATTTATTTTTTAAAAATTTTTTAACATTTATTTATTGTTGAGAGACAGAGTATGAGCAGGGGAGGGGCAGAGAGAGAGGGAAACACAAAATCTGAAGCAGGTTCCAGGCTCTGAGCTGTCAGCACAGAGCCTGATGTGGGGCTCGAAGTCACCAACGGCGAGATCGTGCCCTGAGCCTAAGTTGGCCGCTTAACCGACTGAGCCACCCAGCAGCCCCTATTTTCACATTTTTAATTATTGGTAACTAATTCAAATTAAATACAGGGTGAGCCAGCCAAAATGTCCTTAACCCAAACACTGCCCTTAAGCCACTCTTTTGAAACTTCTACTGCAGTGTATACATAATGTTCCACAGTATGTCATGTTTAAAAACCTTCCTTGTTTTTAATTAACAGAATACAAAATGCTATTGCTGGACACTTAGGCTGTGACATTACAGCTGCTACAGTGATAGGTATTCTTCTCTATATCTCCGTGTGCTTGTACAAATAATTTGAGAAATGCACGTTCAAAATTGCTCTCGAAAGGTACCAGCGTACAATCCTATTAACAGTACACGAGAGGGTCCTTTTCTGGGAAGCTTTAAGCGGATTCCCAGGTGCCATCCCGGAGATCAGATGTAGTAGGCCCGGGATAGAACCCAAGATGGTACATTTTCTTAAGCTCCCCGATGATTCGGAGAGGTTTTGGAGCCACTCTCTTAGATTACTAACAAGTTGTTTGGGACCACTGCCAGTGAATTAGTAAGGAAACTGTAAATACTTTCATTTGCATTTCTGTCTTAGCCGGTTCCCTCTAATTACAGCCCTCTATCAAAGCACAAAAAGGGCTCTGCTGCTGCTGCTGTTTCAGGCAGTTCAGAGCAGAACAATAAATAAACCAACTCAGGAATCTTCAAGCAGCTTTTATTGGCACAGCCCAGGAAAAGGTGTGGTAGCCATTTCTGGGCAAAAACCTATATCCCATCAAGGTCTTCAGTGTTATGTTTAACGCCCCACTGAACCAGAAAGTTTAAGTTCCTAAAACAGACTCCCCAGGTCTCTAAGAGGTTCCAAAGAACAAATTTTTACAGTAAACTCTGTGCCCAGCGTGGGAACAGAGCTCATAACCCCAGCATCAAGAGTCGCACGCTCTACCGACGGCCAGCCAGGCGCCCCAAGAGGCTACAAAATTAATAGGTCAAGGCCCGCTGCTGCTGTTAAGATCAGAAAGGCAAGAGACAGACCTGAATGTGTGTCCTTGTTATGGGATGCCTAAAAAGGCAGGAAACAGTATTAAGTTTTTTAGGTTGGCTCCAGTTCACTCCCCATTACAAGGACTTGATTTTCAGCAGTCGCACTGAAGTCCCTCTCCATTCCGTATCTGGCTAAGCAGCTTCTGCTTAGAATGAATGGTGGTCATAGGACATGATCATCAGGATGGTAGAGTTCACTCATCAAGCGGTAGATGTAGGAAGGCGCATTCCCACCAATGTTGGAGATAAAGAGGGTAATGAGCTCTGGGGGGACGTAGTCAAACACGGGGCAGTGAACGCTGACCTTCTCCAGAATGTCCCCTGAAAGGCAATCAATCACACATGCTAAAGATAAAACTGAGGATTCTGCTCTAATAACCAGGTAGCATATAGATTCTAGGCTCAATAATGCAGGCATACTCGCTACCCCTCGGGAAGCTGCAGCAGAGTGCAAACCAGAAGAGAGGACTTCAGACCATACCACTCCCTGCTTAAAACTCTCCAATGCCTTTGCATAGCCCTTAGAACAGTATTCCAGCTTGGGATAGCAGCCCTCAAGATCTAGCCCCTCCCTGCTGCACTACACTAATTATAATTCATCCCACTCTCCCTCGTGCTCGTTCCTCTCCAGCTATAATGGCCATCTGGTTCCAACTGGCTAAGCAGGGACCTAACTCAGGCCCTTTGCACCAATGCCTGGAAGACTCTTTCCTTGATCTTCACACGGTGGGGTCTATTCATTCTGGACTCAGCTGAAATGTCCCCTCATTAAGACCCTCCCCAAACTAACATAGTCTCCAACCACCTTCCAACCACATCATCCTTCTTTGTTCTCTTCCCAAAACATCTCACGACCTGACATTTTCTTGTCTATCTTCTGCAATAGAACGTAAGCTCTGTGGGAGCAGGACCTATTTGTTGTTCATTTTTACATCCCTAGTTGCTAGCGTAGTGCTGGATACATAGTGGATACATACATAAAATAATTCTTGAAAGAACAAATGTGTGAATAAATGAAGTTATTTAACTTCTAAGAAGAACTGTAGCCCAAGCACTTGCTTTGCTCTCAGATGGTGTTTAAGGCCATGTGATGTTGATAAGGTGGCAGGCTCACTGACCACAGCTGCTACATTCAGAAGTCACAGAAAAGGACCCCAATGCACAAAGATTACAGGCAAGTTTTATAGTAGGAACATTTTGGAGCCTACTTCCTTTGCCATTCACGTCACCAAAATGACTCCCTACAGCAACTGAAAAACAAGTCTGTTTTCCCATTCGGTTGTTGCCTCTGTCAAGCAACGTGCAAAGCCAAACTCAGTCAATGCTGGGTGATCCAACCCACCATGACCCCAATACTCCGTTGAATATATTAGTCCCAGAACAAAATGATCAGGTCCCCATGCACTCTAAGACACTAAAGAGAAGTCTCCACAAGAAGTATGATAAAAAAAACAACCTGGCAGCATTCACCCCTGACTGACTACCAAAACAAAAGCAAAAGGATCCAAACACACATGTGCACGTACACACACACACACACCCCCTTCTGTACCTTCTGTGAAAGGCAGAACTTCTTCAGGGGCCACAAACTTGTGAAATGAATCTTCTTCATTGGGGAACTAGATAAGGAAAAAAAGAGTGAGACAGACCTAGCAAATTCCACCTCTAGGTACATACCCAAGGGAAATAAAAATCTTATGTCCACAAAGAAGCTTGCACACAAATGCTTCCAGGACCATTATTCACTAAAACCAAAGGCTGAACAACCCAACTACCCAAGGGGTGAATGGATAAATAAACTGTGGTATATCCATGCAAGAGAGTATCATTCAGCCACAGAAGGAAACAAAGAGCTGTGCTATAGCTAGGAACCTTGAAAACATCATGCGAAGTGAAAGATGTCAAAAACAAAAGGCACACATTGTATGATTTCTTTTATATGAAATATCCAAAACAGGCAAAGCCACAGAGACAGAAAACAGATTAGTGATTCCTAGGAGATGGGGAGAGGAGGCAACAGGGAGTGATTATGTAACGGGTACAGAGTGTTTTGCCGGGATGATGAAGGTCTGAAACCAGAGAGTGGTAGTTGCACAATGTTGTAAATGTAGTAAGTGTCCCTGAACTGTACATTTAAAACTGGCTAATTGTATGTTATGTGAAATTCACCTCAATTTAAAAAAGAGACCTACAAATAGCTTCTATTGCTAATGAAATAACTCTTCATTTTGTAATACTGTCTGTATTCAAGCTACAGAGGAACGTCCCTCCAACTATGACAAATAAAACCGATTCTATGTTCCTAGTTTCAACTTGTTTGGCATTTTCAGAAATGGTCAGGGTGATGGGGAATGGTGGCAGTGGAAACAAAGGGCCTTCCCCAACTATGTACTACCCTGACCTTACAATTTTGACTTTTCAAAGCTGACAAGTTATACTATCAATTTTTGAGGGGCGCCTGGGGGACTCAGTCGGTTGAGTGTCCGATTCTTGATTTCAGCTCAGGTCACGATCTCACAGTTGGTGAGTTTGAGCCCCACATCTGGCTCTGCACTTTCAGCCTGGGATTCTCTCTCCCTCTCTCTCTGCCCCTCCCCTGCTCGCACACGTGCTCTCTCTCTCAAAATAAATGAACATTAAAAAAAAAAGGAATTTAAAAAAAAAAAACTATCAATTTTTTTCCTGGTTCAAGACTTTTGTGGCTTTTTCCAGCCTCTACTGGGTCTAATCCATTTAGTAAACACAGATAAAGAGAAGCCCCAGAGTGAGCAGGTTGAAGGCCTGGAGATCAAGCCTACACTTTGGCTTCCTTCTTTCTGTTGGCTACAGACAGACAGACGTACCTGTGGGGAAAGCTTGAACATGGGAGCACAAACGATGAGCGGGGTGGAATGGTGTTTTGCTGCCAGTGCTAGAGTGTGAGTTCCTGTCACGGCTCTCAGGGCACCATTGGCCAGGATGGTCTTTGTGCCAATGATCACCTTTGGAACAGGAAGCAAAATGTGAGTCATCCTAGAGATACAACCTTAAATAGGCCATTGGGCACAATAGGCTGAATGCCCAGGCCTCCCTCTTGACATCGTGAGGGTCACACAGCCGTAAAGGAAAAGGGATTCTAGACTAAGGACCATGAGTTCTAGCTCAAAAGTGGCTTCCCAAAGAATGAATATAGTCCGAGACCGGAAGCTGTACCACCTCCTGCTCTTAGCCCTGTCTTCTAGGATCTCTATGTCACAGCTCCTGAGAAGCCAGAAGCCTTTCTATTCATCATCCACCACTGCCAAGCTCTCTGCTCAGAAAGCAGGGACCCTCTACCCAATCCCTAGCAGCTGCCACGCTTAGCTTAGCCCTATTTCATTCTCTTCAATGCTTTCACCAAAAAGAAACTACTCTGAGGTGCCCGGCTGGCTCAGTTGTAGAGCATGTAGATCATGACTCTTGATCTTGGGGTTGTGAGTTCGAGCCCCAAACTGGGTGTAGAGACTGCTTTAAAAAATAAAATCTTTTGGGACGCCTGGGTGGTTCAGTCGGTTGAGCGTCCGACTTCAGTTCAGGTCATAATCTCACAGTCCATGAGTTCAAGCCCTGCATTGGGCTCTGTGCTGACAGCTCAGAGCCTGGAGCCTGCTTTAGATTCTGTGTCTCCCTCTCTCTCTCTCTGACCCACCCCTGCTCATGCTCTGTCTCTGTCTCAAAAATAAATAAAAACATTAAAAAAAATTAAAATAAATAAAATCTTTAAAACAAACAAACACAACAAAAAAAAGCTACTCTAAGTGAGGAACAATGATACAGATAGAAGAAAAAGAAATTCAGTTAATATATTAAAAAGGCCCAAATATGTACTTTCAAAAGGTGTTAGAAACTTTCTTTCCTCATAGATATTATAGGAGGGAGGGGGGAAAAAAATCAGTATTTTAGAAGTACAGTCTTCATGAATTTAATATAAGTCCAAATATACCCACCTTGTTGACTCTTGACATAACAGCAAAAATGGCGGCATCAGTCATGACAGTTGTCTCAATACCTGCTTTGGACAAATTGACTGCCATTTCGTGACCCTGCAATAGGACAGAAAGGCTGACATTATGAGAGAGAGTGAGAGAGAGTGGGAGGCATCTCCAATGGAACTGGATCTGGAGAATTCTGTGATACTGAGCACAGCCGACACACAACTGCCTCCAGATAACTCCTTTTTCTGCCCGTGGTCGGTATTCTCTGGTACATTGCAGGGAAGCCCAGGAGAAGCTAATAAATGTTGAATTCTCCACAGGAGCATTAAAGCAGCCACAAAACTGGAAATACTGCTCGCGTGTATAATTGGGCAGAGCTGACAGGATAGGTCCTGGCTCGTTCCTTTACAACATCCTGCATCCTTACCTAGTTCCTTCTGAAAGACCTATTATTCACGTGGGGATGGAGTGCGGTCAGGCCAAGCATCAGTCATCCCCAAGGTAATTTACCCTATTTTGATTCCCAAAAGAACCAATATATTTCTTTTCTTGAACCCAGCATTTCACCTAAGCCTCCCAAACCAATGTTGAAGAGTGTTGACAGGATGAACAACTTGAAAATTCCCTTAATGTTTTATTTTACTTTATCTTCTCAACGTCTTGCTTATCAATTCAAAGATAGCATGGAGCCCATCTATCACTTCTTGATTCCCTCCTCAGTTTTCATTTTTCTTGGCAACTCCAGAAGCCCCCCCCTACCTGACAGAAAGGAGCACATTCTGCCACAATGACATGGAATTTCCTCTTTCGGGCCGCCTCTTTGAGGAAGGCTTCTACTGTTCGGGAGAAGCCAATGGTCATGATCACCTCATTGGAGTGGATGTGCTCCAGAGCCTGGGCTGCAATGTTCTCTGTTGTCCCTTCTGCAAGAACAGTCAGTTTTGCAAGGAAAATATGAAACCACCGTGCTACAACATGAAAGAGACAGGTGCCCACCTAGTGGACCCTGGTAACACAGGGTAAATGGACTTAATATGAAGGTCACTTCTTCTTCAAAGCCCCATTCCTCTGGGATCTTCTACCTCCTAAGTTCTCAGTCTACCCTCTTTCCCAGTAGAACCCCCAACTCACCCACTTAACCCCCCAACCCTGCCCGGCCACAACACCAGCTCCTTACAATTGATTTTGAAGACACTGAATTCAGGCAAAAAAAAAAAATGGTCCAATTGGGGAAATCATAAAATGCTGAGGATGGGGTAAACAGTTTTCCCCCTAAAGGGACTCCTCCTCCAAAAGGTGGCCACAACACCTCCACCTGAGGAGGCCACAGAAGAAAAAAGGGGAGGAATTTGGAAGCAGCAGCTCCAGATACACAGACCCAGCTTCTTCCTTCCTTGGGGAATTCTGATTGTAATGAATATCTGCAGATCTCCCAGGTCACAAAGACAAGGGGAATGGAGGTGGCGCGTGTGTGCATAAAAATTCAAGAAGTTTAGTGAAGTCTACCACCTGTGGTTTTAGGGAGTTCATCTTTAAAACGAAAATAAAGCTCTGTCCTAACAGCTTCTGCAGCAATCTATAAAGGGCTGGTCTGTAAAGAAATGTATCGAGGGTTATCTTACTCCTGCTCCAAACCTTCCTCTTAGTCAGGATGGAGGACAAAGCTGAGAACAGCATAACTGGCGATCTCCCATCTCTGCTGATGAACAACTTTCAGGGTCTTCTCTTCCTTCATCTGCCTGTAACTTGTCCTGACACCCGGGATCAGGACTCTTACCCAGTTCCACAAGCAGCTCACTAATTGCCTCGATGATGTTGGACTGGAGTTGGGCGTAATGGAAGCTGAAATCCTCGCTCAGGCCTTCGGATGTCAAGAGTTTGTGCAAGGACTCCTGCTGATCGCTCTCATCGCTGCGTCCATGGAGTCTACGGAGGCAACAAGACGCAAAGAGGGAGGTGGGCTGAGGTGTACTCTTTGAAGCAACAGGGCCTGCTCACCACTAAAGGCTCCAAGCAAAGGGCGGAGCTCGTGCAAAAAGGCCCACGTCCTGACCTGCCATACTCCTCCCGGATGATCCTGAGCACTCTCCGCACCATGTTGCCCACCGTGGTCTCTGAGGGCTGCGCGGCTGTCATCCTCTGGCCCTCTCGGCGAATCAGTTCCATCAGCTCCCCTGCAGTCCGAGGAACAGAGCGTGAGAGGGCACGAGCACGATGAGACCTGGGCGACTTTCCGCCTGGGGATCGGGAACGGATAGTGGCGAGGGACGCGACAGAATAGACCTGCCTCACCTGCATTGCTCCAGCGGTGGTCCGTAATGATCCGGCGCAGCAGCCCCAGGGTCTCCCGAGCCATGTCCTCGGAGCTGCGCCGCCCGCCGCCCCGCTTCAGGGCCTCCACGAAACTCTCGATGCTCTCGTACAACTCCGAGCCATTGGCTGCGGCTCCCGGCATCTCGAAAAGAGCCGCCTAGCCGGCGAAATCCGCACCTGTACAACCTCGATCGTTGCACTTCCGGGGCGGGTGAAGTCGGCTTCCGCTCCGCGAGGAAAACTCGGGCTTCACGGTCCGCAGGCCACGCCCCTCCGTGCCACAGCCCACCCCTTCCATCTGCCTGAACCAATCAGAGACTAGGAACTCGAGTTGCTCATTTACGGCGGAGCGTCCGCGAGCCTCCGAGGCTGGAGGAACGGAAGTGGCCGTTCGCAGCTCCTACGAAGTTGGACAGAGGTGAGCTGGGAGGCCCCGCGAGGGTGGCTAGTTCTGTTGCTATGGAAACAGCTGGTCTCGGCGCTCCCACTCCCCCCAACGACCCGAGGCTGTGCTGTGAAAGTTGCCGCCCGCCCTCCCTCTTGATCCCTAAGCTCCAGTGACCACCAGCTCTTCTGACTCGCGCTGAGAGTGCGCGTCCGGGACCCGCTACACCTAGGGCAGACGCTCTATTATAATGCTGTTACACTGCATAAAACTGGTTCGTTTGCACCTGTGTCTAATAGATTCAGCTCCCTGAGAGCAGGGACCATACCTTTTTTACCTTTGCATTCCCATCGCCTCACACACTTATTGTGAGGCAGGGATCAGGGATGAAGAGACGAATACTCACCAGTAAGGAGGTTCAAAGTGGGAGCTTTATATGGGAGCAAAGATGATGTCCTTCCAGATAGGCTAGAGAGTATAACATAATACCAAGAGCTATTATTGACTTCAAGTTTACTATGTGTTGGGCACTGTGTGTGAATTATCTACTGCACTCTGTGAGGTAGATCCTCTTATCCGCATTTTACAGGATAGAAACCGGCCACAAAATTCAAGCAGTTGGTAAGGGGACGCATTCGTGTTCAAATCTACCGACTATCTGAATCTAAAGTCTGTGTGTCATGAGAATCTCTGTTTCCTTAAGTTAAGTTCTTAGGATCTCTGGGCAAACTCATTTTCTTAAGACATTTGTTACATTTGACATATTGCCATCCAAAAAGATACATTAATACCAAAATCAGACAAAGAGAGTACAAGAAAACTACAGACCAGTATCCCTCACAAACACAGATGCAAGATCTGTAACAAAATATTAACATCAAATCCAGCAATGAATAAAAAGATTAATAATTACCAAATAGAATTTAAACCCGGGATGCAAAGCTCTTTTAATGTTTGAAAATTAATCATTATTTAACAACCATATTAACAATATAAAAAGTGAAACCACATGATCAGATCTATTGATGCAAGAAGCATTTGACAAAATTCAACAGCCATTGAATTAAAAAAAAAAAAAAACTCTCAGAGAACTAGGATTAGAAGGGAACTTCTTCAACTTGCTAAAGAATATCCACAAGAGCCTGCACTTAACATCATACTTTAAGGTGAAAGACTGCTTTCTTTCTAAGATCAGAAACAAGGCAAGGATGTCCACTCTCACAACTCCTATTTAATATTATAGTCAAAGTTCTAGGCAGTGCAATAAGGTAAGAGAAAGAAAGTTTAATAACATACAGACTAGAAAGAGAGAAAACTGCTCCTATTCACAGAAGACATCATTGTCCACACAGAAAATCCAAATAATCAACAATGACCAAAAAAACCCAAGAGTCAATAAGTGAATTTAGCAAGGATGTAAGGTCAACACGCAAAAATGAATCTTGTTTCTATATACTAGCAATGAATAATTAGAAACCAAAATTGAAACACCATAACTCCCAAAAGCCATAATATATTTGTCAATTTTATTTGTGTTAAGTTAAAAAAAAATTTTTTAATGTTTATTTATTTTTGAGACAGAGAGAGACAGAGCATGAACAGGGGAGGGGCAGAGAGAGAGGGAGACACAGAATCTGAAACGGGCTCCAGGCTCTGAGCTGTCAGCACAGAGCCTGACATGGGGCTTGAACTCACGGACCGCAAGATCATGACCTGAGCCAAAGTCGGACGCTTAACTGACTGAGCCACCCAGGCACCCCTATTTGTGTTAAGTTTAAACTGTCCTAAAAATTGTACCAATTTACATGCTTGTTATCACTTACCATGATATCATTTATCATGATGTGGCCAATTTTGGATATTGTCGTTCTTTATTTTTCCAGGCATCAAGCCATTAAAAAAAAAAGGCATGTACTATTGTATACATACAAAAGAATATATGTTGCGTGTTATATATATGTGTGTGTGTATATGTATGTATATATGAAACTACCATGCTGCAACACAGACATGATAAAGCATGTCTAAATATATATATATATGCAATTATGAAGCATGACAAAATGAACATGCATGAACTCATCTCCCAAATTAAAAACTAAAATTCTTCTTTTTTTTAGTTTTTTTTAAATGTTTTTATTTATTTCTGAGACAGAGAGAGACAGAGCATGAGCAGGGGAGGGGCAAAGAGAGGGGGAGACACAGAATCCAAAGCAGGCTCCAGGCTCCGAGCTGTCAGCACAGAGCCGGACGCGGGGCTCAAACTCACGGAGTGTGAGATCATGACCTGAGCTGAAGTCAGACACTTAACCGACTGAGCTACCCAGGCGCCCCCAAAACTAAAATTCTTAAATATAAGTAGAATGGTGGTTTTCAGGGGTGGGATGGGGGCATAAGTTATTATTTAATGGGTACAGAATTTTGGTTTTACAACAGGAAAACAGTTCTAGAGATGGATGGTGGAGGATGGATGTACATTAATGCCACAGAGATGCACACTTAAAGGACTTAGGTAAATTTTATGTTTCCTGTATTTTAAGCACAATTTTAAAAAGTATGTGACATATATTTTTTAAAAATCCTCAAACACTGCCTATACCATCTCGACAATGTGTGTACTCTTACCCCGTTTCTCTGTTTTCTCCCATATCCAAGGATAACCACTGAATTTTGACTGGTATTGCTTTGTTTTCTTAAAAAAATGTATATTTATAATCCCTAAACAACATATTGTTTAGCTCAACCTGATTTTAACTTTTTTTGCAGATGACATTATAATGTAATTTTCTACAACTTGCTCTTTTCACTTGATAGGACATTCCTAAAATGGATGTAGTTACGTGTATCTGCAGTTCTTTCATTAGCAACGCTGCCTAGTATCCCATCATGTGACCATACCATAATCTATGTATTCATTTTCTTTCAACAGATATTTGGGATGTTTCCAGTCTTTTTTAGGGGAGTGAGAGACTATAAACTATAAATATTCTTGTGTATGTTTTGGCCTGCAAGTGGAACAGCTAGAGCATAGACTGTGTGAATATTCAACTTTACAAATAGCGCTAGTCTTCCAAAGTGGTTAAATCAATGAATGCTCAGGACGCCTGGGTGGCTCAGTTGGTAGAGCATGCAACTCTTGATCTTGGGGTTGTACATTCGAGCCCCACGTTGGGTGTAGAGATTACTAAAAAATAAAAGCTTAAAAGACAAAATCTTCAGGGCGCCTGGGTGGCTCAGTCGGTTGAGCGACCCACTTCAGCTCAGGTCATGATCTCATGGTTTGTGAGTTCGAGCCCCGCCTCGGGCTCAGTGCTGACAGCTCAGAGCCTGGAGCCTGTTTCAGATTCTGTGTCTCCCTCTCTGTCTGCCCCTCCCCAACTCATGCTCTGTCTGTCTCTCGCTGTCTCAGAAATAAATAAACATTAAAAAAATTTTTTTAATAAAAAAAAAATCAATGAATGCTCTCTCCAGTAGGACTTAAAGAGTTCCAACTGATCTACCTTATTAGCAACACTTGGTACTACCAGTTATTTTATTTGGGGAGAATCAGGTGGATATAAAAGGATGCATCATTATGATCTTAATTTGTTTTCCTGATTACCAATGAGGTTGTTCATTTTTTCATATGTTTCTTGGCCGTGTATTTTTCTTTCCCCTTCGTGAAATACCTGTTTGTGTCTCTTGCCTACTTTCTTTTTTTTTCTTTTTTTTAATTTTTTTTTAACGTTTTTATTTATTTTTGAGACAGAGAGAGACAGAGCATGAATGGGGGAGGGGAAGAGAAAGAAGGAGACACAGAATCGGAAGCAGGCTCCAGGCTCTGAGCCATCAGCCCAGAGCCCGACGCGGGGCTCGAACTCACAGACCGTGAGATCGTGACCTGAGCCGAAGTCGGATGCTTAACCGACTGAGCCACCCAGGCGCCCCTCTTGCCTACTTTCTTAAAAATCTTTTTAAAATGGACTTGTAGGAGTTTCTTATATATTTTGAATACTAATCTTTTTCAGTTATTTGTTTTATAAATATCTTCTCTCAGTTCATGGCTTGTTGTTTCACTCACTTTGTGATGTCTTTCAACAGAGTTCTCAATTTTAAGTATGGTCAAATGCATCAACCTTGTCTTCAGTAGTTAATGCTTCTCATATTTTATTTTAAAACTCCTTCCCTGGGGTGCCTGGGTGGCTCAGTCGCTTAAGCATTCAACTCTTGATTTTGGCTCAGGTCATGATCTCATGGTTTGTGAGATCAAGCCCCGTGTTGGGCTCTGTGCTGACAGTGCAGAGCCTGCTTGGGATTCCCCGCCCCCCCCCTCCCCTACTTGCTTGCTCTCTCTCTCAAAAAAACAAAACAAAACAAAAACCCTTCCCTGATTTAAAGGCTTGAAGATGATCTGTTACTTTTTTTCTTCTACATAAGTTAAAATTTTAGATTTACATGTAAGTTTTGGGAGTGCCTAGGTGGCTTAGACAGATGAGGGTCTGACTTTTGATTTTGGCTCAGGTCGTGATCTCAAAGTTCATGAGATAGAGCCCCTCGTCAGGCTCTTCACTGACAGCACAGACCCTGCTTGGGATTCTGTCTCTCTCCCTCTCTCTCTGCCTCTCTCTCAAAATAAATAAATATTTAAAAAAAGGATTTACACATAAGTTTTCTATGTAAGGAGTAAGGTGGGAAACCAATTTTATTTTCTTTTTCCATTCTTTTTCCCTTGATTTTCAATGCTACCACTCTAATATATCAAGTATCTATAATGTGTGAGTCTGTTTGAGGGCTTTGTATTTTGTTCCATTGCTAAATTTGCATATCCCTGACCTAATATCACATTTTTGTCTTATTTTACAAAAAGTACTGGGGTGCCTGGGTGGCTCAGTCGGTTAAGCGTCCGACTTCGGCTCAGGTCATGATCTCACGGTCTGTGAGTTCGAGCCCCGCGTCGGGCTCTGTGCTGACAGCTCAGAGCCTGGAGCCCGTTTCAGATTCTGTGTCTCCCTCTCTCTCTGCCCCTCCCCTGTTCATGCTCTGTCTCTCTCTGTCTCTCTCTGTCTCAAAAATAAATAAACATTAAAAAAAAATTGTAAAAAAAAAAAAAAAAAAGTCTTGCTCTCTGGTAAGAAAACTTCCCTTGCAATATTTCTTTCTTTAAAAGGTTCTTAGGGGCGCCTGGGTGGCGCAGTCGGTTAAGCGTCCGACTTCAGCCAGGTCACGATCTCGCGGTCCGTGAGTTCGAGCCCCGCGTCAGGCTCTGGGCTGATGGCTCGGAGCCTGGAGCCTGTTTCCGATTCTGTGTCTCCCTCTCTCTCTGCCCCTCCCCCGTTCATGCTCTGTCTCTCTCTGTCCCAAAAATAAATAAACGTTGAAAAAAAAAAAATAAAAGGTTCTTAACTAGTTTTAGGTCTTTGTTCTTTCATATATATTTTAGAAACAATTTGTCTATTCCCCCCCCCCCCAAAAAAAGCAACCTCTAAAGATTTTGCATGGAATTACTTTGAATCTCTAAATTAATTTGAGGAGAATTGGCATCTTTAAGATACTGAGTCTTCCTATCTATGGATATGGTATATATCTTCATTTATTTAGGTCTTCTTTAATGTTGTTTAGTAAAATTTTATAATTTTCTCCATATATGACTTTCACATCTTATGTAAGATTATTCCTAGGTACATTGAATTTTTACTGTTGTAGATGATTATCATTCTTTTTCATCATTGTCAAGTGGATCGAGAAAATACAAAACTCCTTTTAGTTTGCATTTCTTTGCTCATTAATATAGATGAACATTTTTTTCATGTTTCAATGCATATGATTTGCCCATTTTTCTAATATGATACATGACAGACATTCTGGTTGTCTACCTGACATCCATTTCTTTCTTCTTCTTTGTTAAAAGGCCTGATTTTCTTTGGTTTCTACCCACGGGGAAAGTGGTTTTAGCTTATGAGTAAATCCTGATTGGCCTAAGCCAATCATGGCAATTCCATTCTTTTTCTTTCTTTCTTTCTTTCCTTCTTTCTTTCTTTCTTTCTTTCTTTCTTTCTTTCTTTCTTTCTCTCTCTCTCTCTTTCTTTCTTTCTTTCTTTCTTTCTTTCTTTCTTTCTTTCTTTCTTTCTTTCTTTCTTTCTTTCTTTCTTCTATAGGTTGGTGCTGGGTAACCCATTTTCTAGCCAGCAGAATATGAGGGAGATCTGTTTGGGACTCCCTGGAAAGGTTTCTTTGTTTTTAAGTAATGGAGAAGACTCCTTAGTCTCTTTAGTCTCTGATTGTCTGAAATATGATGCCTAGAATTACTGCAGCTATCTTAAATGACCATGAAGTCTCAAGAATGAGGATTAAGTTAACATGCCAAGATGTCAGAACAGAAGAACAGGAAGAACCTAAGGTCTTGAAAATATCAACACTTAATGGATATTTTACATATATAAACTCTTGTCATCCTTTCAGCAGTCCTATGAGATAAATACTACTAATATAACCATTTTCAAAACAGGAATCTGAGGCATAACTAGGATAAGTAACTTGCTTAGTGTCACACACCCAGTAAGTGGAAGAGTTGAGATGTTAATCCAACAGTATAGCTTCAGTGCTTATCCTGTTAGTCTATGTACTATGGTGCCTTTTATTAAAGTTGTTGTGTGAAATTGACAAATCCAGAAGTTGCCCTAACTTTAGACTTCTTATTATATGAAATGGTACATTTCTCTATAAAATTTTGAATGGAGTTTTCTGTCACTTACAGCCCAAAGCATCTTGAGATTGGGTATTTAATCTTTTTCTGGTTAATTTGTAAGGTGTGTATATATATTAAAGATTCCAATCATTTGTAATTTGTGTTGCAATATTAGTAGTTTTAAAAACTTTGCCCAATTCTCACATATTTCTGTGGGATTTTATTTTATTTTATTTATTCTTTTATTTTTTTTAACGTTTATTTATTTTTGAGACAGAGAGAGACAGAGCATGAATGAGAGGGGGTCAGAGAGAGAGAGGGAGACACAGAATCTGAAACAGGCTCCAGGCTCCGTGTTGTCAGCACAGAGCCTGACGCGGGGCTCGAACTCATGGACTGCGAGATCGTGACCTGAGCCAAAGTCGGACGCTTAACCGACTGAGCCACCCAGGCGCCCCTATTTCTGTGGGATTTTAAATTGAAACAGCTTTCAGTAGGACAATTTGGGAAAAAAAAACATAGCAAAAGACTTTAAAATGTTCATTCATGCTTTTTAAATTGGTATGTTTAAGTCTAGAAATTTATCGTAGGGAGGTAATCAGAAATAGGCCCAAAAATTTATCCACAATAACACTTTTTACTTTATTATTTATAACATAAAATCAGAAATATTCCTAAATATTCAAAATTTAAAAATTGGTTTGGAAATTATGTATTGCCTTACATGTTTTAGAAGAATATTTAATGACATAAGAAATACTTAATGATAAGAATTATTGACAGCATATTGTTAAGTTTAAAAAGTAGGGTTCCTACAGTCACTCTGGAAGATAGTTTGGCAATTCCTTTCAAAACTAAAAATGGATTTATAATACAACCCAGCAATTGCACTCTTGGTCATTCATCCCAGAGAAATGAGCACTTGTATCTAAATAGCATGAATGTTCATAGTAGCTTTATTCATAATAGCCAAAAACTAGAAACTTCCTAAATGTCCTTCCATTAGTTAGTGTTTAAACAAACTGGGGCAAATCCATAGCATGGGATATGGTTTGGCAATAAAAAGGAATAAACTATTGATATCTCCAACAACTTAAATGAAACTCAAGGAACTTATGCTGAGTGAAAAAAGCCAATCTCAAAAGTATACATAAAGCATAATTCCGTTTATGTAGCACTCGTGGAATAACATATATAGAGAGATGAAGAATGGATTAGTAATTGCCAGGGGTTAGAGTTGGGTGGGGGCATGGGATGGGGGTAGCTATGAAGGAGTGACACAAAGGATAGTACAGTTGAGTCTCTTCATCTTGTGGGGACGATTATGCAAGGCTACACATGATAACATTTCATAGAGCTACACACACACACACACACACACACACACACACACACACGAGTGCGTGTGTAACTGGTGAAATCTAAAACTATGGATTATATCAATGTCAATATTTTGGTTTTGATCCAGTACCATAGTTGTGTGAGTTGTTATCATCAGAGGAGGCAGGGGGAAGGGTGCACGGGACTTTGGTGTACATTCCTTTCAGTCTCCTATGAAATCGCCAATTATCTTCAAATAAATAGTTTAACAAAAACTTTATACACCAGGATTTATAAAATAAAAATATCTGTTTAAAAGAAGATTATAGGGGCGCCTGGGTGGCTCAGTCGGTTAAGCGGCCTACTTCGGCTCAGGTCATGATCTCGCGGTGCATGAGTTCGAGCCCCGTGTCAGGCTCTGTGCTGACAGCTCGGAGCCTGGAGCCTGCTTTGGATTCTGTGTCTCCCTCTCTCTCTGCCCCTTCCCCCGTTCGTGCTCTGTCTCTCTCTGCCTTTCAAAAATGAATAAATGTTAAAAAATAAAAAAATAAAAAAATAAAGATTATAATGGGGTTCCTGGGTGGCTCAGTCGGTTGAATGTCTGATTTCAGCTCAGGTTCATGATCTCCCCATTCGTGGGTTTGAGCCCCGCATCTGACTCTGTGCTGACAGCTCAGAGCCTGGAGCCTGCTTCAGATTCTGTGTCTCCTTCTGTCTCTCTCTCTCTCTCTGCCCCACCCCTGCTCACATTCTGTCTTTGTCTCTCTCAAAAATAAACATTAAAAAAGAATTTTTTAAAGAAAATTATAATAATGGGGCACCTGGGTGGCTCAGTTGAGCATCCAACTCTTGATTTCAGTTCAGGTCATGATTTCACGGTTTGTGGGTTGGAGCTCCACATGGGGCTCCGCGCTGACAGTACAGGACCTGCTTGGGACTGGCGCTCTCTCTCTCTCTCTCTCTCTTTCTCTCTCTCTCTCTCTTCCTCTGTCTCTGCCCCTCCCCTGCTCATGCTCCTCTCTCTTTCTGTCAAAATAAATAAACTTAAAAAAAAGAAAAATTATAATAAAAAATTATCAAAAAATAACTAAAAGTGGTGCCTGGCTGACTCATTTGGTACAGCATGTGACTCTTGATCTCAGGGTCGTGAGTTCAAGGCCCACATTGGACATGGAGCCTATTTTAAAATAAATAAATAAAAATAAATTTGAAAAAAAGAAAAGAAAATTATAAGGGCACCTGGCTGACTCAGTGGAGCACACGACTCTTCATCTTGGGGTTGTGAGTTCTAGCCCTACACTGGGTGTAGAGATTGTTTAAAAATAAAATCTTTAAAAGAAAATTATAAAGGATTATGTTACATTGCTCTAATTATTAAATGACTCAGTGCTAAAATATAATTTTTCAAAAAAAGCAAGACGCAAAAGTAGTGTATTTGGTAGGCTCTCAATTTCACTTAAAAATATTTACATGTTAGGGGCGCCTGGGTGGCTGACCAGCTCAGGTCATGATCTCATGGTTCACGAGTTTGAGCCCCACATGGGGCTCTGTGCTGACAGCTCAGAGCCTGGAGCTTGCTTCAGATTCTTTGTGTGTGTGTCTCTCTCTCTGCCCCTCCCCCGCTAGTGCTCTGTCTCTGTCTCTCTGTCTCTCAAAATTAATAACTGTTAACATTTTTTTAAATATTTGTATGTTATTCATATATATATATATATATACACACACACACACACATACACACACCTGTATATACACACATATGTACATCATATATTTGTATATATACATATATGTGTATACATACATACAGGTATGGGTGTGTGTGTGGATATATGTGTGACATATACCAAGATATTAACTGTAGCTCTCTCTGGATAGTATGACTACAGGTTTATTAGAGACCCCTAATTGCCTCACAAACCACCAATCTATAGTAGCAGAGTTTTGGCTCTGCAAATAACTACCCAGAATAAAGACTACATCTCCTGGTCTCCCCAGCAGGTAGATGCGGCCATGTGACCGCATTCTTACTGATGAGGGAGCATAAGGCAAGCTGAGGACAAAGCACAAGCTAAGAACACCCCCCACCCCCCACCCCAGGTGGGATACGTGTGATATTCCTCGGACATGAAAGGGAAAGAAAACCAATGGTTAACTGATAAAAGTCACAGTCATCCAGGACAGGAGTCTCCATCAGTTTACAAATATCTTAGTAAATTACAAAAAAACAAAAACAAAAAGCAATCTTATCAATAGCCTAACCTCGGAACTCCCTACTGTCTTCATATTAATGCTTTGCTACTTTACTGGAGGGAAAAACAACTTTAGTTTGACAATAGCTAGGCCTTCAGTAATCTGTGAGTCTTCTTTAGCATATGAAAATCCCTTTAAGAAACTTTCCCTTGACTTTACCTCTCCTAACCCCATAGTATACAACCAGTCACTCTTTACAACCCCAGTGCAGCTCTTTCTGCCCACAGGTCCTGTCCCCACGCTTTAATAAGAACACCTCCTTGCACCAAAGATGTCTCCAAGAATTCTTTCTTGGCCATTGGCTCTGAACCCCACCATCACCCCAAAACCTGGTCATTACCGTGGGGCTGGTGTGGAAGCGTTGTGTCACTGCTTCTGAGAACCTTGCCTGGGAGATAGCTGGCATGTGTCCCTTGGCCTCTTTATCCCTTTCTCTTTCTGGCTACTTTTCTGCTCTGTCAGCCTAGATAATGAGGATTCAGGCCACACTGCAGGCATGGCAGAGTAGTGAGCTGGAAGGGGCCTGGGCACCCTGAGGCCTCTGTGGAGCAAAACTATCATACCAGCCTGGACTTTTGAACTTCATGTAGCAGCAAGCAAAATAAACTTCAGTCTTATTTGAGCCACTGTTATCTTGAGGTTTCCATCATTCGTAGTCACACCCAATCCTAACAAACACAAGAGTGGTTTTCATGTTCATTTGTGTTCTGTATTTTCCAAAATTTCTACAGTAAACACCTCCCATTTGTAATCAGAAAAAAAGTTATTTGTAAGAAAAACAAATCCTTCATCAGGCCCATTCTCTCAACCAGGAATATGATTGTGTTCAGCAGATCTTCTAGATTTTCCCAGAGTGTCCCAATTTCAAATATTCTGGCTAATTGCCTGCAGAATTATCAAATCATAGTTTCTGAGCTTAATTTGGAGAATAGGGTGATTATGATGATAATTCTCAACTGTAGGGAGGGAGGCTGACCAAAATATTTGTGTCTTTCTCCTGTTCTAAAGAATCTCCTTTAGGCCATCAGATCACTTCCTTTTCCTGAAGGGCTTTGACTCAACACTTCGGCATGCGAATGCACTACTGTTTTTATCCTTTTCTGATTGTTCTGGTGGATAAGTCATGTCTCTACGCAACCTGAGAACAAGTGCTATTGTCAGGGGCACCTGTTGTTTTTGTCTGCCCTGCACCCCCTTTCCTTTGGGAACTCTCCCTCATCTCGTGTCATTCAGGTGGAACTGTCAATCTCAGGGCCTCCTGGCCGCAGAGAAGGCATACCCACCCAGGTCTATGCAGTCACCCCAATTCCATGCCGTCTATTTGCACAAAGCCTTTGAGTCCTTCCCTGGGATTTGCTATATGGACCCCAGAGGAAAGCAGGTTTCTATCCTTTAGATCATCCGCTATGAGGAAATTGGCTGAGGACTGTTGGTGTCCAACTTTCCTGTTTCATGGAGGAGGATTGTCTGCAGGAGAAAGTCAGGCAACGGCTCCAAGAGAAGTGAACAGAGGCAAGTCCTAGAGTGAGAGAGAAAGGGCAAAAGAGCTGATGATTTGAAATGAACCGATGGAGGCCTGTAGGCCTAGCCATGCTTTAAGGTAGAGCCATCCTTGGACTTCTCAGCAAGTCCCCCTTTGGTTTAACTTTTTGAGTTGCCGGAGGCTTGACTAAGCTTCTCTTTTGTTCTCCAAGGAGCCCAACCCAATTCTCAGACATTATTTGATTGATGCCGCTAAACTAGAAGCTATTCTGGGTCTAAATGTAGATTTATATTTTAGTGGAATCCGGCTGCGTTCATGAGATTCCCTCCCACTTGAACTGGTCAGTTGCTAGGAATTTAGAGGAAAATTCTAATGACAAACACAGATAATGGCACCAGGGCATGTGATTAGAAAAAAAAACAGTACCCTATTGTTATTAGGACCGTGTATTAACACTTGGTCTTCATGGGGCAACATATACAGTATATGACGAATATTTGTTGAACATCTTTTCATACCAAACACCAGACTGCATATTGGAAGATAGCCCCTGTACTAGGGGAAACTCAATAATAAAACAGCATCATCCTTTAAACTTAGAGGATTGTGCCTTTTATTTATTTTTTAAAGTTCACTTATTTTGAGAGAGAGAGAGCACAAGTGGGGAAGGGGCGGAGAGAGAGAGAATCCCAAGCAGGCTCTGTCCTGTGAGCTTGGTGCCAGATGTGGGGCTCCATCCCATAAACAGTGAGATAATGATCTGAGCCAAAGACAAGAGTCAGACACTTAACTGACTGAGTCACCCAGGCGCCCCAGAAGGAGGGTTTTGCCTGTTAAGATTTTCATATTCCTGGGGTGCTTGGGTGGCTCAGTCGGTTAAGTGCCTGACTTCAAATCAAGTCATGATCTCAGGGTTCGTGGGTTCGAGCCCCGTGTCTGGCTCTGTGCTGTCAGCCCAGAGCCTGAAGCCTGCTTCAGATTCTGTGTCTCCTTCACTTTCTGCCCCCTCCCCTGCTCGTGCTCAAAATAAATAAACATTTTTAAAAATTTAAAGATTTTCGTACTCCTTCTCCCCTTCGGTCTCTAAAGAGCCCTGTGAAGTGAGCTGGTTCTGATCAAGCGATCAGTTATACCACAATCGATAGGTCTGTCATTAGTGAGAATAGTACTGAGCACATAGGTAGACAAAACAAATAGTCTGTGATTCCGGAAAAAAAATGTGGAGACTAATGCCCACTGGCTAGTTGTCCTTTCATGTTATGTTAAACCATTTAGAAGCTTGGGCTTGGGGACGCCTGGTGGCTCAGTCGGTTGAGCATCCAACTCTTGATTTTGGCTCAGGTCATGATCTCACAGTCATGAGATCGAACCCCAAGTTGGGCTCTGTGCTGGGTGTGGAATTTGCTTAAGATTCTCTCTCTCTCCCTCCCTCAGCTCTTCCCCCACCCTCCCTGAATGAAGGAATGAATGAATGCATGCACGTTTGGGCTTGGAAGTCCTATGAATCTCAGTTCAGATCACAGGTCCGCCCCTCCCAAGCTGGGTTATCGTGTCTGTCGGTGGAGATGATAAGAACAATGACATCTGATGAATGGTAGTGATCTTAAAGATTTAGAGACACTTTGCCACTACTGATCTTTAAAGTAGTAGGTCTGGATTACCATTACCTAAAAATTTTGAGAGAATTTTTTAAAATCTCCCTAAAAGGTGATTCTAATGTACTTAATACAGATCTGGTTGTATTTTAAAGGCCAGATAATCCAAATAAAAATAACACCAGCTTTTATTTCTATAACTCCTCTCTTTCAAGAGTAAATGAGTTATTGTAACTACCTGAGAGCATTTCAGAACAGCAACAGACCTTATATGAGGCTACATCCCAGTCAGGAAGCCTGGACCCTCAATCTGACAGCTTCCTGCCGCTTCTTGGTGCATAAGTGACACACAGTGACTAACCTACAGACAGAGGATGCTGGTGGCTTTGAGAAGCCAGAGGCTCACCCTCTTCCATCTGGATCCTCTCCTTGCCTGAAATAGTTTCTATCCCTGGTTTGATGCCTGTGGCCCACAACATCCTTAACAACAGACAGTCATTGTCTAACTTCAGAGGGTAGTTTGCTTAACTGGTTCCTAACCAGAGTGGAAAAAGAAAAGGGGACTCCTCAAGTGTGCCGTCTACGTTGGGCAGAGTGCCATGGGTCAGAAGAACTAAGTTGACCATTGAGATCAGAAAGTTCTTTCCAGTCTCAGCTAATTTCATTTTTGGGGGCTTGTGTATTGAGCATTACAGTGTCTTCCCCTTAATAAGCATTTACATTGTGCCAGAAACTATATATGTTGCATCTAAACCTTCCACCACTACAGTGGAGGAAGCCAAGGCGTGGAGAGGTTAAGGAACATGTCCAGTTATACAGCTAGTGGGACAGAGCTGAGGTTCTAGCCCGGGTTTATCTGTCTCTGGAGACCTCCCAGTGCCTCCTAATGCCACACCGTCCACACCCCTCATATTAGAGTGGCAGGAGTGGCCTTTAGGGGTCAAAAAGGCGCTGGGCTTCCAACAGCCTCTGAGGCCCCTTAGGTTCTTAGGGATATGAGCTCTGTGTCATTGCTCTGTCATGTGAGTAAGGAGCCAATGGATGAGGCTGGAGTGGGTGCTGAGAAAGCTGAGTAGCAGGCCTCTGAGAGCTGTACCCCAGCCTTGCTGGGGTGCCCAGCCCATACCTAGAAGAGCCCTGGTAAGTTCCGGATATGCCCACCAGTCCCTCTGCCCTGAAGGGAAGACTGCATGGAAAACTCCCAGGGCTCCCAGTCCCTAGCCTGGGTGGATGGCTCCGTAGAGCCCAGTGGCCAGTTGCACCCCGTGGGAAAGCCTTGGCCCTGGCCTGCCTGGGAGCCACGGTGGTGCCGCCTCCTGCCCACGGCTTGGCTCGGCTTGGTTCAGCGGGTTCCCAAGTGGCTTGACTTCCTCCCCCCTACCTCTCCCCAGCCCGCAGTCCCCAAGGAGCCGGGGAGGCCACTGGCAGAGTTGGCTCTCAGGCCCCCAGGCCCTCGGGCCTCCCCAAGCCCCTTCTCCTCACACCTGGGAGTCAGGTTTCCCCAGGGATCAGGAGGGGACCCTCCAACCTCCCGAGAGCACCCCTGCCCCAAGGTCTCTTTGGGACTGGCAGGCCCCATCCCCACTCCTTCCGCCGCACACTGAGGCTCCACTCTGGGCTGCAATAACAGGGATTGGGGTATGGGCTGTTGTTTTTGCAGCTGGGCTGGGGCGGAGCGGCAGCGGGAAGGCGGCAAGGGTACTGACCGTCTGAGAAAGCCCCGAGCCCGAATTCCCACTAGAGCTGGGACGGCCCCTTCAGGCTAGTCAGTGCGCCATGCCTGCGGAGAGGCCCTGAGGCAAGGCTGGAGGGGTGGGGGGGGGGGGGCCCCGGGAGACAGAGAATTAGGCCAGCCAGCAGGGGAGCGAGAACTTGGGCGGACCCCAAGCCTTCTCTGAGCCAGCCCTCCCCCCAGCACGCTGTGCTTCTCCCCTGTGTCCAGCTGCAGCTGGACCGAACCTCTCCCCCTCCCCACCCCCGCACATCTGGGAGATGCCGAAGCAAGCTTCCTTAAAACAAACAACAAACAAAACAAAATATCTCATTTACTAGGGGCAAATGTTGGAAACTAAAAAGAACAAAGGTCACCCATAATCCTTTCACTCAAAAATACTCATTAAGAACATTTGATGTATTTCTCTATGACCTCTTTTTTTTATTGTGATAAAATGTACATAACATTTATCATTTTTATCATTTTTAAGTGTACAGTTCAGCAGTGTTAAGTACATTCTCATTCTTATACAACCATCACCATCTCCAGAACTTTTTATCTCCCCAAACTGAAACTTTGTGCACATTAAAAAATCACTGTCCGTCCTCCCCAGGCCCTGGCAAGCACCCTTCTACTTTCTGTCTCTAGGTGTTTGACTCTTTTCTAGGGGCCTCATGTAAGGTGGAACCATACAGTCTTTGTACATTTCTGTCTGGCATATTTCACTTAACATAATGTCTTCAGGGCTTGTCCATGTTGTAGCAGGTGCCAGAATTCATCCCTTTTTAAGGCAGCATAATATGCCCTTTTATATTATATATATATATAATTTATATATATATGTATAAGTAATTATTATATATTATACATATAATTATATGTTATATATGTGTATATATATATATCAAATTTTGTGTATGTACTCAGAACATATTTTTTCACATAATTAAGATTATACTTTTTTTTTTTCATTTTTTTTTTCAACGTTTATTTATTTTTGGGACAGAGAGAGACAGAGCATGAACGGGGGAGGGGCAGAGAGAGAGGGAGACACAGAATCGGAAACAGGCTCCAGGCTCCGAGCCATCAGCCCAGAGCTTGACACGGGGCTCGAACTCCCGGACCGCGAGATCGCGACCTGGCTGAAGTCGGACGCTTAACTGACTGCGCCACTCAGGCGCCCCAAGATTATACTTTGTCAGCAGTTAGATATCCTGATTTTTTTTACTCAGATGTTGCCACGTCATTAAAAATTTTCCCTAAACCTAATCTTTAGTGCTTACTCTTTAATTCCCTGTGTGCATAGGTATAGCATAATAGATTTATCCAGTCTCCAACCATTGGCTACTGAAGTATCTTCTTTGTTTGTTTGCTATTATAAGTGACACTGAGAGGGGTTCCTGGGTGTCTCAGTCGGTTGTAGGCGTCCACCTTCGGCTCAGGTCATGATCTTGTGGTTCATGAGTTCGAGCCCCGCGTCAGTGTCGGTGCTGACAGCTGGGAGCGTGGAGCCTGCTTTGGATTGTGTGTCTGTCTCTCTCTCTGCCGCTCATGCTGTCTCTGTCTCTCTCTCTCTCTCTCTCAAAAATAAGTGAACATTAAAAAAAAAATCTAAAAGAATAAAAAATAAAAGTAAATGACGCTGAGAAAAACCACCTCTGTAGAGATTTTTATAGACCCTCCTGCAGCTCTGAGTTCTGGCATTTCAGATTAGTTCCCAAGGGAGAGTCCCAGACGTGGAATTGTTCATCAAGGTGATCAACACTCCCCTGTCTTCTTGACAACTCTCACCCCAGACTTGTCAGAAAAACGCCTGTCGCTACTCCCACAAACAATATAGGAAATCCAGAGCCTTTTCCTTCGTTCACCACACGTTCAGATTTCTGAGCGTTCTGGTACCTGGCACTGAGCAACCAAGATGCGTGTGCTATGCCTCCGTGTTCCTGGGGAAAGGTGAGGCCCTCCAAACAGCGGTTCTAGGTACCCAACCACCTTCCGATGCCTTCTGAGACTGCTCTGCCCTGGCAGGCTGGCCTGTGCCGTTGAGGCGGCAAGTTCTTGATGGCCACGGGCAGAGTGGCTCGGGAGAGAGCCAGCCTGGGCTTCAGTCTCCTCAGGGAGATGGCAGCACAGAACCAGCCTGGGAGCAAAGAAGTGACTAGTGGGGTAGGGGGGCAGAGTCTCTATCCTAGGTGTGGTCTAGGCTGGGCCTGGACAACTCTGCAGACTCCTGAGTGACTGCTCAGCCGACCCCATGCGGACAGATAGCTGCATTTATGGTCGCTTTACCGGGGCTTACTGCAGGCTAGCCCCAAAGGCTCTAGCAAGGTTCCAGTAAAGCTAGGTTCCTCTATTGTGGCCACTTTAGTGGCAAGGCAACTGAGTTCCACAGCCATTTGGCACCTCGCTCGAGGCATACAGCTGTGTGTAGTAGAGCTGGGATTTGTAGTCGGGCATCTCGAACCCTAGGCTATTCCTATTTCTTGCTTCTCCTTCCTCACAGGGGCTGTGCTGGCATCCCAGGGCTGGGGAGGAGAAAGGAAAGAGCTGCAGACCAGTGACGGATGGTCTGTGGGGAGGGGTTTGGCTCCCCTCTCTGCTCAGCCTCGCCAAATCCTAAACCAGAGACCCCTGGCCACTGGGATTGAGGAGTGCTTCGTGCCCCCAAGGGGACCTGGCTGGGGCAGAGACGAGGGCAACCAGAGAGTGGGCGGCTGGAGACTGCACTGCACACAAAGAGCCTGATTGTGTTACAGACTCTGCTCTTTGGGAAAGTAAGTATCACGAAGTCGTCTTGTTTTGGACAATCTGGTGTCCCAGAAATCCGAGCCAAAGAAAACATGGACAGAGGAACAGGAGCCAGCAATGCCGAAGCCCACAGGTGAAGCCGGCCCTTCCGGGGTTGAGGACGGGAGCTCCCGTGGGTTCCCAAGCTGGTGCCAATGTCTGGAGCAACCTCCTTGCTCATGACTCCCTGGGGGCCAGGCCCTGGACTGGGGAAATTCTTCCACAGACAGATGGGAAGAAGAGATCAGGGGAGATCAGAGCCCCCTGTGGACCGGCAGGCCTGGGAGCCTGGATGCAGAGGGGCCTCACCACATCCAGGAAGCCCTGGGAGCCTCGGAGATCCACAAATTCTGTGGGCTCTGTGCCCGAGCCTGAGGAACATGCATTGAGATGAGCCAGGTTGGGGGCTGGCCAGGCCTCTGGTGTCAGAGCACCCTACAAGGCAAGGGAAGGCAGCTCAGTGGGAACCCAGGCAGGGAGGGGTGATCTTTTTTTTCCGGAACAGGATTCCCTGTGGGGCACAGAGCAGAAGTCTGTGGGCTGCAGAGTCTGGGACGTGCCTGTTGGACTGGGCTGGGGTCAAGAGGGCTGCCCACTGGCCTGGCCTCGTCAGCCAAAGCCAACACAGGAAATGCCAAGCAGACCTCAACGTCCGGGCACCTAATTTGCTCTGGCTGGCAGGGAGCGCCGCCTGCCCAGCTCGGGCCGCGCGGGCAGCACCGGCGGCGGGGAGGGAGCGGTGGCCTCGGGTGCTCAGGGGATGCGCTGTCCCCGCGCCGTCCTCGCCGGCCCTTGGCGGCGGCCGCGGGGCAAGAGGAGCCGGGCAAACACTCAGGAAGCCAGCCAGCAGCGCGAGGAGCCAGGCGTTACCCTGGACGGCGGCCACCGGCTTGTTGCCGGGATCCAGTTTCCCGCTCCTGCTCCTCCGAGAGGAGAGCTGCAAGGGGTCAGCCCCTCCGCCAAGCCCCAGGAAGGAGCCTGGTGGGCAGACGGTTGTTAACGCCGCCGCCGCCGCCCGGGTGATTAGCTGCTGTAATGGGCCCGCGGAGGAGCCGGGGAGGGAACAGCGTGTGCGGCAGCCGCTCGCGCTGATCCGATTAGTTGGTGAATTGACACTCAATCCTCCTTAGTGATTTCCTTTCTGCGCCCTCGCCGGCCAGGGCCAGAACCGTGGGGGTGGCGTGGGTGGTGGGCAGAGAGGAGACTCCGGCCTTCTCCAGACACCAGCTGGGGCGGGGGCGGAGGGTCTGCACTCCGGATGGATGCCGCCTGCGCACCGCTAAGAACCACTCGGCAGCCTCTCAGTGACTGATGGGCCAGCCTCGGGTGAAGGGACGGGCTCTGCTCTTGCCAGTAGGGACCCTCTCTCCCATACGCCCAGTGGCTCTGGTGCAGTGGAGCCTGGGAGGTGCAGTCTGTTCTCTCGGGCCCAGCATGGGGCCTGGCACAGAGCAGGTTTGCCAAGGAGATTGGCAGCGTGAGTGGATCAGTCTTCCCCAGTTGGCCTGACTGCCTTGTGGGAGAATCTCTGTGATTCCTTCCAAGGCCTGGGTGGCCCTTGTGGGAGCATTTTTCCAGACAGTCTCGGGAATGGCGAGCTCTCCAAAGGCCATCCGGTCCATTCCCCTGCCTCTAGGCAGCATCCCTTAAGCCTTCTCCGAGGGGCAGCTGTGCTACACTTCGGCCAAGTTCCCCTTTTCGGCATTAGTGTGTGTGCATGCACGTGGGTGTGCACATGCGTGGGTGTGCACATGCATGCGTGTGCCCGGGTGTAAAGAACCCATGCCTGCCCAGAAGGAACACTAGATGTTTTCTTCCTTTGCCCATCCTCTGTGTTCTCTCAGCTTCCAGCGTTCCCTCCCTTGGAGGTCCCAGGCAGGGAGGAGGAAGGCTAGGTGTCTGGTGGGGAGGCTTCTGGATCACAACATTTTCAGAGCTGGTCTTATTTATACTTCAGGCTGAGCCACAGGCTGGACTGGCCTCCCACCTGCCTGTCCCCTCAGCTGTCTTCCTAGAGGGTCCCTAAGCCCTGTGACTACGAGCCGGTTCTGGTGGCTCAGGGTCTGGGCTGCGGAAAGGGGTGCCTCCCTCCCCGCACTGGTGAACATGCTGGAATGGTAGCCGGTGGCAGCAGGGGAATACAGGACGGTAGTCCTGGAGGGAGAACACAGGCCTGTCTGGTCAGCATCAGCAGGCAGGGGCAGTGGCCAGCACCCACCAGTGGTGTTAGGCAAGAAATGCCCCTTGAGGCCAGGGGAGGAATGTGTCGCAGGCACTTTAGGGGCTGAAATGCCATCTTTCCTTCCCTCTTGATAGGTTTGGTTTGAAAACCCCTCCACTACCTGCTAACCAGCCCTGTCCAGCCCAGGCCTCTAGGGCCCCAGAGCCACAGAAGACCCTGAGGGATCCTGGGAGACACTGGAGGAGGGGTGCCACTGCATCCAAGCAGATCCTGTGCCCACTCCTAGCCCACTGCTTCCTTCTCATTCCCAGGCTCTCTCTCCCACCCCAGCCCTCACTTAGGGGTTTTCCAGCCTCTCTGCTCCATCATATCCACCCGCTGCAGGGAAGAGGCTGGAAGCTGTGACAGAATGAGAACAAGGCCTGGCTCTGCAGTCTGGGACAGCCATTAAACCTTTCTGAACCTCAGTGTTCTCATCTTTAAAATGGGAGTGAGGAATACCCACATTCTACTTACTGCCTTGGAAGGATATCAATGATGCATTGTTGAGTGAAAACAGCAGGATGTGGTGCAGAATGCAGTGAAGATGGTCTGGAAGGAGATCCAATAAATTGTTGACAGAAGGTACCCCTGGAGTATGAGTAGCCAGGGAGAGGGCAGATAATGGGTGGGGGGGGAGGAGAATTTTCACTTTTACTTAATATACTGTGATACCGCTTGAATCTCAGTGTGGGCCTCTTTTGTAGTTAAAAAAAAAAAAGTAAGGGTTCTGTCTTAAAGGGCTATTGCCAGTTTTCAATGTGAATTTGTTGAGTGAGTGAATGAATGAATGAATGAGTGTACATCTAGCTCAGGACATGCTTCTCTTTTCCCACTCTGAGCCGAGACTCAGGCTCTCCCTCCCCGCTTAGCCACGTTCTTACCCTGAAGGAGTTAAAACAGCAGCATTTCCAAGGCAGTGCAGAGGGGATCCAGAAGCCCCGTGAGGCCTGGGTGGGATGTGTGGAGGGGAGGGAGGCAGCAACCCTTGCTCCTCCTCAGTCCCCAGCCCCCTCAGGCCACTAGGGCCAGCCCACTCTGCTCGGCTCAGGACCTGCTTCCAATTACCCATGAAATCTGAGCTGGAAGAGACCTATTAAAGTCCCATTTAGTTTGATCCCTCTAGGGGCCAGGGATCTTTTCCGGCGACATTCCCCTCCTTGTCCGACTGGGACTCCAAGCCCTTTGGATGTTATCTCCTCCTGGGTCAGTATGTTGACAACTCCAGCTGTGACCCAGGCCACCCTGGAGCCTGAGCTGATCTAGGCCTGTTGTGGTTGAGGGGCCCCCAAACCCAGCTCTCTTCCTACCTTAGGGCCCTGTGAGATAGCAGGGCAGCACAGCAGGACCGGCCTACCTGCAGCCAGAGCCTGGGCCAGCCTGCACCCCTCTTTCCAGGCCATTCTGCAGGTGGCCCTATGGCTCCTGGGCCTACCTGTTCAGCCCACAGGAAGCCCTTACTAGTAGGGCCATCTTTCACATGTTCCCAGTTGTGCCTGGTACAAGGTCCCATGTTTCATAACACGGGTTACATAAGAAATAATAAATAACGGTGATTAATGACCTCCTCCCCTCATCCCTGGGCTCGCCTTGGCCAGACCTCCCAGGGAAGGCACAGGAGCTCCAGGAGGAGGAGGAGGAGGAGGAGGAGGAGGAGGGGAGCCTAGGGTGTGTCGGGGGGAGTCATTCACCCTCCCCGCCCCATTCTCCCTAAGCACCTCTACATGTCCTCTTCCATGGCCACTCCCTGGGGAGCCAGAGGAGGCCACCAGGAAAAGCAAGGCTGGGACCCCAAAGGCCCTGAAGAAGGGGGGCCTCCAGCCCTGAGGCAGTGGCCCCAGAGCTCTTCTGACCTCAGCCAGGGTACACTGTCACATCCAGTTGGCCTTGGCTCCCTGAGGACCACCCGGTGAGGGATCGGTGAGGGATCGTGCCCACCGAGGCCTGCTGTCTCCCTGCACCCACCTCAGCACCCCTCCCAGTTTGAGCCTCTAATTGCCTTTCCACTGGGTGGGAGGCCCAGGGCTGCACTCCAAAGACTGGGCGGGACTGGGCTGGGCCTCTGGGGGTGGTCTGCTGGGAGAATTCTGGAGCAGCAGGGAGGGAGTGAGGAAGCCACTTTGGGGCCAGGGCTGGGGCAGCCACTTGGAGGTGAGAGGAGAGCAGCAGGAAATGAGGGATAAGAAGGTTCCGGAGGAGGGAAGGATCTTGGGAGCAGTGCACGGAAGTACGCCTGACTAATTTCTCTCCCCAGATGCCCCTCTGGGCCCCCTCAGAGCTACAGAGGACAGAGCCACGACAGTGGGGAGGGGCACTTCTAAAGGTCATCCAGGCCAGTCTCTCACCTCTGACCCCCTCCACCAGCCCTGTGGGTGGATGTGGATCCTGTTGTGGGATCCATCTGTTTGAGGACACAGATTTTGTGGTCTTTGTCAGTGAAGGACACTCCTTCCTTGGGTCTAGCCTAAGCTTCCTCGCTGCACTTTAAGCCTTTATATCCTTGTTTGGCCTAAAGTGAGTTCACATTAACCTGTTGCTTTGTTTTTTCAAAGTTTAGTCCCCTGAGGAAGGAGGACCATAGACCTGGCATTCTGTGGGTACTCTGGCCTTGTCACCATCCCCTCTGCCAGGGCCCAGCGTAGGCAGCCCCTCACAGGCCTAGGGTGTGGGGTCTTGTTGCCTGGGGACCAGAACAGAACCATTATCTCTTGCTGGACCCCTCCTGAGCCCTCCTAGTTCTGGTTACCAGCTCAGTGGGGGACAGGGGATGCTGAGGCCTGGGGGCCAGGGGCCAGGTCACCACGGAGCCAGAGCCCCGACACTCACAGCTGCTCACTGCCACAGCCTAGTGACCTCACAGGAATTCTGCATTTATCTCCGTCAAAAGTTAGGATGTCACATACAGCCCCTCCTCGTGCCCCTGGAGGTTGGGAGGTGCATGGAAGGGAGACTGACCGGCCTTGGCCTTCCCCAGTAACCTGGGCTGGGCAGAAGAAAGTGTAGCAGGACACGTACACCCAGTGCACAGACAGATTTGCCTGCATGTGCAAGCACACACCTTCAACATACACAACCCCCCTCCCCCCCGTATAGGTTCACGTGTGCTCACGTGCTTTGGCACACGGGGCCCATGTGCATTCACAAGTTCACTCAGACATGACGCACCTGCTCCCACGCATGGAGAGGCACATTCGTTCCCACACATTTCTTTTTTTTTTTTTTTTTTAACGTTTATTTATTTTCGGGACAGAGAGAGACAGAGCATGAATGGGGGAGGGGCAGAGAGAGAGAGGGAGACACAGAATCGGAAGCAGGCTCCAGGCTCCGAGCCATCAGCCCGGAGCCTGATGCGGGGCCCGAACTCACGGACCGTGAGATCGTGACCTGAGCTGAAGTCGGATGCTTAACCGACTGAGCCACCCAGGCGCCCCTCGTTCCCACACATTTCTAAGCACACACACAGCTCCCTGTGCATATGCTTGCTGATATCTTCCCATGAACATACATGTATTCATCCACACACAATGACATACTCATTTGCACTAACACAGACATTAATGAGAGGTTGTCAGCTGCTGCTTGGTTCAAATTATAGAATATATGATGCAGGTTGTTCAAAAGCCATTGGCTCTGGAGATCGGGGAGGGGGCGGAAGACGAACCCTGGGCCGCCCTTATGCCCTTTCAAGAGCCACCAGCCTCCCAGGGCCATGAGACACAAGGGTGGGTAGAATTTCAGTATGTGAGTGGTGGTGTGTGTTGTAAAGAGAGGGGATGGCCTGAGCAGGGGGAGTGGAGAGGGGCGGGTTCAGACCAAGTTTGGGGAAGGCTAGGGAACCACTTGACTAGAGTAGAGGGTTCTCTGGCACAGGCTAGGGGATTGATGAAGCCCAAAAGGGCAAAAGGCCTTTTCACAGCGGGGAGCCATGGAAAATGTTTGAGCAGGACACCATCAAGACCAGAAGCTTTTTTTTTTTTTCCTTTGGGAAGTGTCATTCACTCAGTGCTCTGTGCCTCATTAGCAGGAGACACAGGAAACAGTGATTCTGCCTGGAACAGATGGGGAGGAGCACGAGCTTCACATCTGACATGGGCCTCAAAGGATGGGTAAGAATTGTTTAGACAAGGAGGGACAAAAAGAAGGACCAAAGCTGAACCTGGCAGCTAGGGGAAGGAGGACTGAGTTACTACTCACGTGTGCCCTGTCGAGGCGAACAAAGGTTGTCTCAAGGAGCTAAACACAGTGTCTTTGCCAGAATCAGGAGCACAGGCAGCTATGACCAGGTCCACCAGGACGATCAAAAAGAGGCGAGCAAACAGTGCCAGATGCTTCCTGGGACGGGCTGACCTGACCCTGGCAAGCAGGGGACCTGGTCTGAAGAAGTGAGGGCCGTTAGGGTGAGGAGAAAGAAGGAAGTTTCAGAGTCAGCTGGCTGGCCTTCCGGAGGGACCCATGCAGGGCTCAGAGGCACCCAGATAAAGAAGGGGTGGAGGTATGGAGACCACCTGGCCCTAATCCCTGTCACATCCCCTCACTGGGAAACCTAACTAAAGACTGCCTGTCCAGCCTCCACCCACCTGCGACCCCACCATCCTGCTGAGATTTGTCACTGAAGGACCCAGCATTCCAGATTCCAGCCCCGCCACGGTCCCATTGCCAACCTCCATCTCTTCGGAGCGGGAAACACCACATCCCAGCTGTCTGTCCCAAATCCACCTGGAGGCCAGCCAGCTTGGCTGAAGCGCAACTTAGGCCAGACCCTGGAGACGCTGCCGGGAAGAGGCCAGGACTAGAAGGAAGCGGCTGAGCCAAAGTCGGACCCCTTTCTGGGCCCTACCCTGTAGGATTCCCCCCGGCACACCCATGGGCTTGCCTATTGCCACATACTGAGTGACCGGTCCCCTGGACTGCAGACTCTAGGCCTTTCTGTGCAGTTCCGAAGAGATACAGGTTGCCATGACAGCCGGTGGTTGGATTCCACCCTGATTGCCAAAGGCCTGGAGGCCTGGCTTTGGGCCCCACTCGGGATAGAAGTGAATCTGTTGAGAACCCAGAATCCTATCGTGCAGACTTGAAAGCTTGTCAACAGGCTTGCGCAGAGACCCTCACTCTGAGAACAACTTCCTCCTTCTTCCCCCGCCCTCCCATCCTCAGCAGCCCAAGGCTCCCAACAGCAGCAGCGGCTCTCAGTGCGGGGTTGGGGGGGGGCACCATCACCACTGCAGAAGAAGAAAGGTGTGGGGGGGGGCCACGGCTGCTGCCCCCTCCCTGGTTCACCCTCTCATCCTCCAGACACCAGCCCCACTGGCCCCCCAGCCTCCCGAACTGGCTCCTTTCTCCCTTCCCTTCTGCTTTATTCTCTACTCATTCAGCTCCCACCCAGGAGACACTTTTCTGCTGCCCATGGCAACTGGGTGCCACGATTTGTTTGCCACGTTCCATGCAAATTCCCTCTTTGTCCCTTTTGCGGACCAGAGAGAGGAGACAGAGAAACCCAGAGTCAGGGCAGGATAGAGAGAGTCAGAGGACACAGCATCTGAGAGACAGTCCCCAAGGACACCTGGGGGCTGGGGGCGGGATAGAGGCACATAAGAGGATGGTGAGACCGAGGCCCAGGGGACTCTGAGCAGTGCCACACGAGGAACAGCTCAGGTGCTCCTGCAGGGACCGAGATCCTGGAAGGGTCACCTGGTAGGCCGTGTCAGGGGCGAGTTAAGGGTGTGATTTTGCAGTCAGAGACGTGGGGGTGCCTCTTACATGCTGTGTGACCTAAAGCAAGTGCCTTCACGTCTCTGTGTTTGGGTTTCGTCAGGGAAAATGGGCCTAGGGCTGTACCTGCTATTCTTGTGAGACACAAATAAGAGCTCCCGGCACCTAATAAGCAAACTCTAGGTTAGGCTATTACTACTCTTATTTTCAGAGCTTTGGTTTCCCTTTTTGTCAGAGGGAGATAATAATACAGATACACCCCAGCGGCGGTGGGGAGTGGAGTGGTGCATTCAGTAGATATCGTCGACGAGGGGGTCCCACTCCTGGCTCGCCTGCCCCAGGCCGGGGTCCACCCCAGATCCCAGCCCTGCACCTCGCTCTGCCGCCGAGGCCCCTGGGGCAGGCCCCGTGCCCAATCGGGCAACAGGTGGCAGGGCCGGCAGAGCACAGGTGCAGCCTTGCAGGGGATGTGGGGGGTGGTCCCGCCTGTTTCCTCCCCACGCACCGCTTCCCCCAGCTGCTGGCTGGGCCGGCCGTGCCTGGGAGGACAGCTGGGTGGAGGGAGGTAGCAAACACAGCCACGTGCAGCCCCGCAGCCGGGGCTGAGTAAGCCTAGCTTCCTGCAGCCACCGTCAGCAGCTTTAGCAACAGTGGCCAGTGGGCGGCTCACAATGCCTGCTGGGGCAGGAGCTCTGCTACCGGGCAGGGTCACTTCCCTGAATTGTCCTCACCACCGGCTCCCCCCCCCCCCCCGCCACCCCCAGCACATCTGGCCAGCCTGCCCGCTTGCCTGCTTGGGGAACCATGGAATGCCCAGCTGGAACCTGACTCCACCATCCTGGGTGGCAGCCAGCATCCAGGCCTCGCTAGGCCGGGGGGGGGGGGGGGGGCTTGGCTGGGCACTTGCTCTGGGGCTCGGACACAGCATGAGGCTGGGGCCCGCAGAAGAGCCAGGCTGGGTCCGAGTTGGGCCCACGCCCACCGTACCCTCCAACAGGCAGCAAACATGAGTGTCCACTCTGTGCAGGGCTCTGCACAAGGACCGGGCTCAGGCCACCCTCTCCGCAGCCCTCAGTGGCAATGTCTCTCCCTATCTTGGTGGGAGTAACCCGCTGTCTGACCTTGCGCAGGCCCTGCGACCTCTACCTGAGCTTTCTCAGCCAGCAGACGTCCAGCCGGCAGAAATGCAAATGGCCAGTACTCATATGGAAAAATGTTCAAATTGACGGCCTAGTAACAAGGAAACATATCCGGAGCCAACCCTGAAATACTACTTTCACAGAACCGATGGCAGAGGTAAAAGACCGGTAATACGGAAGTTGCCAGGGGGTAGGGATCTCATCACTCTTGGGCATTGCAGGGAACAGTGTGAGCTGGAACAGTCCTTCTGTAGGACAACTTGATGACGATAAGCATCAAAAGTCCTTGACCTAGAAATTCTACTCCTAGGAATTTAAGAGACCTGACCAACAGATATGTATAAAGATGCTCACTGTAGCATTGTTAATAACAGAGCAAACATTACATATAACCTAAATGCCCGATTATAGGTAGATTTGAAAAGAAAATTTTAGCCACATGGTTGCAAGTATCCCTTGGGGATACGATCATTAAAAATGACACCAAGTAGCAGCACTCTCAAACTTGACACATTTTTTTTTTTTTTGACAGAGAGAGAGTGTGAGCACACATGGGGAAGGGGCAGAGGGGGAGAGAGAGAGAGGGAAAGACAGAGAGAGAGAGAGACAGGGAGAGAGGGAATCCCAAGCAGGCTCCACGCTCAGTGCAGAGCCCCACAGGGGCTGGATCCCACAACTGTGAGATCATGACCTGAGCCAAAATCAAGAGTCAGACACTTAACTGACGGAGCCACCCAGGTGTCCCTGGCACTCTCAAACTTTAAGAGACATAAGAATTGCCTGGGGATCTTGTTAAAATGAAGATTCTGATTCAACAAGTCTAACATCAGATCTAAAACCCCCCATTTCTAGCAAGCTCCCAGGTGATGCTAATGCTGCTGGACCCATAGAATTTTCACTGCTGATAGGAAAAGCCATCACTAAAATATGATAGAATGGAGAAAAGCATGTGACCAAACAATAAGATGCCCTTTTTATAAGAAAAAAAGATATATGAGGGGCACCTGAGTGGTTCTGTCAGTTAAGTGTCCGACCTCAGCTCAGGTCATGATCTCAGTTCATGGGTTCGAGTCCCACATCAGGCTCTGTGCTGACAAGCGCAGGGCCTGCTTGGGATTGTCTCCCTCTCTCTCTGCCCTTCCCCCCACTTGTGCACACACATGCTCTCTCTCTCTCTCTCTCTCTCTCTCTCTCTCAAAATAAATAAACTTAAAATATGTGTGCCTTGAAAAAATCTAGAGGGATATACAACAAAATATTAATAGGGGTTTTTATGAATGATGAGGTTGGGTGATTTTTATTTTCATCTTTATACTAATTCATACTTTCTACAATGAATTTATCTTATTTAATGAAAACAAAGTGACTGTGCAGCTAGGCCACACCCCGAACCTGAGAGGTGAGTCTCGCGGGAAGGGGAAGCATTGCTGAGACCAGTTAGAAGTGTTTCCCTTGGTGCAAGAACCAGCCCTGAACCGGAAAGGCCTGGCCAGGCAGCCTGGGAGAGGGAGTTCTTTGGACTCGGCCATGAAGAGGGGGCAAAGTTAGGGCGGACCCCAGGTGGTAGGCTAGCAGATGAGCCCTACATGTGGAAGCAGGCACAGGCCTGGAACCGAGGCCACCAGGACCCTGACACTGGAACAGAAATGTCTCAGGCTCTTGCACTGACCAATTCCTGTTCCCTCGGTGTTTGTGGCCCTTTTGTCCTCCCTTCCTCGGAGCACCCACTGGAACCAACAGGGTGGGAGCAGTGGGAGTCAGGAAGTGAGACACCCCTAAGGGAAGGCGAACCTAGTTTCGAGGGCCGAAATCAGAATCCCAAGATGGCTCCTCAGAAGCTCTTCTCCCAGGACCAACCTCCACGGAACTGGGTTTTCTTTGATGGGGAACAGGTTTTCTGCACAAAGGATGCGGCATTCACCTATCGAGGGACGGGGAATGCTCTAGAGAGGACTGTTACGGGTCTGCTCAGTATTTTGTGCGGTAACCTGCTGGATGTGCTTAGGTAGGCCCTGCAACTTAGTCTACTGAGCTTTCTCAGCCATAACAGAGAGGAAAGTTACCTGGGGTCTTGTGGGCCTCCCAAGACAGCAAGCTTCAAAGTCTTAAAAAAAAAAAAAAATTCTCTTTTCACGTTGTAAAAAGATATACCAAAGCTGAGAAGCCCACCTATCCTTTGTCCTCTTTTAGAGAGAAGATGACACAACCCTTCCATATTGCCCCGTGGGGTCCACCCCCACCAGACATCATACCTGCCCCGATCACAGGCGCTAGAAGTTTCGTTTTTCTATGCCACTGGTTCTTAAAGTATGAACAGCATATGAGATGACTTGGCATGTTTTTGGTTTTTTTTTTTTAACTTTTCACGTATGTATTTATTTTGAGAGAGAGAGAGAGAGAGCGCGTGTGCAGGGGAGGGGCAGAGAGAGAAGGGGAGAAGGAATCCCAAGCAGGCTCCATGCTGCCAGCACAGAGCCCGACACGGGGCTCGAACCCACGAACTGTGAGATCATGACCTGAGCCGACATCAAGAGTTGGACACCTAACCGACTGAGCCACCCAGGTGCCCCAATTTGGGGCACGTTTGTGATCATTTCGGCTAGTCTTTAATAACATTGAAATCATGGAGTGAGAAAATGATCTGCCTTCCAATCCTCTTCCCATCCTCCTGATGAGTCAAGGAGAAAGCCTCAGTTAGGGGCTAATGTGTCTCTCATACCTCATAAACAAAAAGAGAGCAGGCCCCAGGCTCAGAATCCTCACCAGCAACAACCACCTAGAGTTTAACTGATTTTTACAGTTACCTTCCTAAGGTAGTGCTATGACGTTTCCTTTAAAGCTAGTTCCGTTTTAAGATGAATCAGTATACACAAACAAATAAACAACAGTGTAGGTGATATTTGGATATGGCGAGCATCAGGAATGTGCCATCTTCCCCCTGGAGAGAGGCGGGGAGTGGTCCCTCGGATGGACTCTTCTGAGGAACCCCCAACCCCGACCCCCAACTGCAACTTACATCAGCTCTGGGTCTTAGGGGCGACGCCTTAGCTTTTCTTCCTAATCTTGCTGGTTTTGAGTGTGTCAGGGGCCAAGGGTGTGCCTTAGGCCCCGGTACCCAGCAGGGGGCCTGGAACAGGGTAGGTGGCATTCAAAGAGTGCTGAAAGGCCTGAGGTCAGAGGTCAGGGCTGAGAAACCGAGTTTGGTCCAGGTCCCTTTCCAGCTGCGTGGCCCCAGACAACTCAGTTCCATCTCCTCACTGGATGCCTCACAGGGGTGTTTTCAGCCCACTAAGTATATGAAAGGGGGTTGGAATCACCAAATCTCTATAAGGGATCATGAATTTTATTACTGGTCAAAGTACAAATCCAGTATCATTGAAAACTGAGTGCAGATACTGAGAAGTGAAGACAAGGTAGGACGAAAAGAAGGGGCGGTGAGATGGGGTGGGACGCAGGGGAGCTGGGAGGCGGGATGCCCAGGACCATGCTCCTCCTTCACAAACTGATCTAGGTTTGGGAGGACCTGGAAACCACCCCCTGTGACTTCAGGCATAGCACCACGCCCCCCAGCCTGCCCCCGAGACTCCCCGGCAACGTCTAGCACAGAAAGCCTGGTCTCTGGAGTCACGTAACTAGTGTTCAAGTTCCAGCCCAGCCACTCGCTAGCTGGGTGACCTGAGATAAGTTAAATCTGTTTGTGGCTTATCATTCTCCTCCACTAAAAAGGGGCCGGTGCTAACTCTCAGGGCTGTTGTGAGGATGGAATGAGGTCAGACGTGTGCATGTGAGATTGCCACATAGTAACTGCTCAGTAAGTGTAGGTTCTCAGGCGCTCCTGCAGGTTCCTGGCAGAGAGATAGGGAAGTGATTCAAGGTATGTGAGGTCATCTTGGAGCATTTGATTAGCACTTGAGGAGAAGTGGACTCCCTGAAGGTTTCCTGACCTAAAGCTAGAGCTGGCAAGGTGGAGAGTGCAGTTGTAGATGTCTGCCTCTACCCCAACTGCCCCTCTGCTCCTGCCCCTTACATTTTACTCAAGGCAGGAGGCAGTGCTGGCCCTTAGGGCCTCCAGGGTTATAGACTCAAAGCCCCTGTTCTTCTCCAAGACGAGGGGAGCTGGGGGCAGAGGAGGATCTTTGGAGAAGCAGCCAAATGTTCTTTGACTCACAGAAGAGCCTGGGGCCCAAAGGGCCAGCTGGAGGTCCACTGTCTGTCTGTTGAAGGCTCTGCTAGACTTTCTGTCTCCTCCACCCCTGGGAATCCAACCATAAGAGGAACTAATCTGGCTCCCCTCTGCACCCCTCGCCCCCAACAGTTTCCTTCCTGTGCTCTCTGGGGGAAGATGAGCGCTGGGAAGGGAGGGATGTGGCTGGTGAGGCGGGTCCAGCTCAGCTGGGCCACATCTGTATCCTTAACAGTGGCCTCCCCATTCCTGCTTCAAACTGCAGGGGAATGGGAGAGCCCCAGTTCTCCCCAGGAAACAGTGATATGACTCACTCCCCAGGATAAGCCATGGAAGAATGCAGCCTTTTTTCTATAAAACTCATGTAGAACTGTGGAACTCATTTTTTTCCCACCTTTATAAGGCAAACTGTGGAGCAGCACATATGTTAACAGAAAACTCCAAAACTAACTGTGACTTGAGTGAGACAGAAGTTTATTCACCTCTTTCATAAAATAATTCTGAATATAAGCAAGCCGGGGCTGGTATAGTGACCCTGAAAATTTTTAGGGATCCAGTGTCCTTCCAACTCATCTTCCTGGTCCAAGATGACTGCACACGCTCCTACCATCATAGTTGAGTCCCAGGCAAAAACTTGGCAGATAGAAATGCTTCTCTCTTTATTTTTTTTTTTTTATTTATTAAAAAAAAAAATTTTTTTTTCAACGTTTATTTATTTTTGGGACAGAGAGAGACAGAGCATGAACGGGGGAGGGGCAGAGAGAGAGGGAGACACAGAATCGGAAACAGGCTCCAGGCTCTGAGCCATCAGCCCAGAGCCTGACGCGGGGCTCGAACTCCCGGACCGCGAGATCGTGACCTGGCTGAAGTCGGACGCTTAACCGACTGCGCCACCCAGGCGCCCCAAGAAATGCTTCTCTCTTTAAAGAGACTTCCCAGAGGTCAAACCCAATGCTTCCACTTATTCCCAGAACCCTAAGATGCCCTGAGGGGCAGAGATTGGCCAGAACTAAGTCATCAGGCCATAGCCTGCTGTAAAGAAAGCTTGGATAGCTTTCTTTTATCTGGGTAGCACTGGGTAGCACTGTCCTGTCCCATCTCCTCCCATAGCCACTACCCGGTTCAGGCTACTTTCCGTTCCGTGATGACCACAGACCTAGTCTTCCTGCCTCCAGGCCAAACCCACCACCTGCCCAGAGTTTTTCTACAAAATACACATCTGGCCATTTCACTCTCCTGCTCAAGAACTTTCAATGGCTCCCTGGAGCCCTTGGAATAAACTACGAACTCTGCCTTCAAAACACTTCACAATCTGATCTCAGTCTTCCCTTGCAGATCTTGCTGATCTCCAGACACAGTCCCTCCCCTCCCTTGCACACAGTCCAGCACCCCCCCCCCCCAGATTCCTCGATGGCCCTCAAGTAATTCGTACCTCAGCAAATAATCCATACCTCCCCTTGACTACAATGCTCCTTTGGCCTTTCGATTCCTGATAAATTTCCATCTATCCTGTAAGACGATGAATAAGCATTACCTTCTCTATGCAAAGCCTTTCTTGCCCCTCTGTGGACCTCCTGGGAATTTTCTGGGACATTCTCTTTCAGAAGCCTGAAAGTCCTCGAGAGGATAGGCCATCTAAGATTTAGAGCTGCTCACCTGCCTATGACCGTGAGTCATGGCAGACGCTTTGTAGGGTTTTGTCTGCACAGACTTGGTATGGTTTAAGACAACATTAAACCCTTCCCGCTGGATTAGAAGCTCCTCGAGGGCCACCACCTTGGTGGCCCCACCACTGAGCCCAGGGACTGGCACTGAGTAGGGCTGAATGTGCAAAGAACCCAAAGAAGATGCAGCTCCTTCTCTCCCCCGTCGTTACCTTGAGTCCTGCTGCTTCACCGGCTGGCCCCCACGACAACCTGACCAGTGGCTAACGCTCCCAGAGATGACATTACAAGGGAACAGATATGAGCCGTCGCAGGGATCCTCACCCACATCCACGCTGTTCCGATTATGAGACGTTTAGTCTGTACTGTCTCCCCTGGCCTTTTGACCCACAACAGAGACAGCGTGATTCCTGACAGAAACAGGACCCCTTCTCCACCCCGGGGTCCTCCGCACCTCGGTAAGCACCGAGCAAAGACTCCAGGCCTCTTCCCCAAGAAGCCCCAGGGCCCTGGTTCTAGGCTCCATATCTCTTCCCCTTTCACAGAGTCTTCCAGTTTCCGGGGTGAATGGCCAGGATTCTCAGGCCAGGGAGATCCAATATTTATCTCGATTCTCCACCGCCAGCCCACACACACACCACACACGCCAGCGTCGTCTTCCCCACCCTTTACGTTCCCAGAGCACTTTGCACCTTGATTCTGGGTTTTCAGATGCTCATTCATAATTATCTGTGATTGTCTATGAACGAGACTCACCTCCGCCTCCTAATATTAAGTGACACAGAGAGGGGGCCGGATGGTGGTGGATGCCCTCTTCTCTCCCATCCTCTCCCAGGATTCCCACTCAATGGAGAAGGAGGACCCTGAGGTTAGCTCCATCCCTTGGAGGGCAGAAGAATAATCTAGAAGACTTATCTCAATCTAGAATAATCTAAAAGCCTCCTCTGGGATGGTTTTCCTGCTATCTATGGTGACTGTATCCTGGTGATCATGGTGAGGTCAGCTTGCAACTTGGTGGGGGGTGATCTGGCTTCCCTCTTTCCCCTTTCTGCAGGAAATGATCAGAGCTGAATTTGTTGAGCACATACGGTGTCCCCAGGCCCTGTGCTACGTGACGGACTTCCACTTTCTCATTTAAACCACACAATCAGCCTTTGAGTTGGAGTTAGCAAGCTGAAAAGACTAGCCTAAGGTCACGTAGTGAGGGAGAAGCAGACTCTGTCCCCCGCACAACACCGCCTTCTTGAACAGCCTCAGCTGGTCCTCGTCCATCCCTCTCCCTTCTGGGGCTTGCTCGCTGAAAGAATTCACTCTCTCAAAGTTCACGTCCTCGCCTGAAACGTGAGAGCCGCAATACTTCCCTCAAAGGTGCCTGTGAGATTCCCTTATATTCAGCATGTCAGGCACAGAGCCCGGTGCACAGGAGGTACCCACCTCCCCCCCCCCCCCCCCCGCCATCGTCCCGCAGGCCTCCCCGTTGGGGTGGGGGAGGAGAAGGGTGACCCGCCATCGCCATCGCCAACCACCCAGCTGTCGCAGAGGCGGGACAGCCCCGAGCTGTCGAGCTGTCGGCTCCCTGAGCTCCTGTTCCACATCACAGCCGATTAGTTACAAATAGCTTCCTCTCCTCCCGTATCACTTACACAACAGAGAGAAAGAGGCGATTGTTCCTGAGGAGGAAGGTCTCCCAGGCTCCTCTCACCAGGGCAACTGAGAGACGCATGGTGGGGGGAAGAAGAGGGGCAGGAGGAGAAGCAGGGCGTAGTCACAGGAGAGGAGGACGTGGAGGGTCCCCGCAGTTGGGGAGGGACTGCTGGACGTCCACCCTGGTGGACAGTGTGCAGGCAGGGGACCAAGGCTTAGCAAGGCTCCTGAGCTGGGAGGGCAGGCGAGGGAGGCGGCTCTGGCAGCCGCTCGTGAGCCCGATTCCTCGACATCAGCCTGCCCAGTGGCCCCAGTTGGGGAGGGGCTGCCCCCCTCGTTGGGTAGCCGCAGCACAGCAGGTGCCTGGACTCTGGATTTCTCGAGAGCTTTGGACACCATCGGGATCTGAACAAATGCCCTCCCTCAAAGCAGCCGTGACTGGCCAGCCCTCCAGCCCCTCTGGTTTCAATAAAGCCCAATCTGGGACTCAGCGTCAGAGAGGCTGCTGAACACGAGGTGCTGGCTGTGGCCCCAGAGCCTCCCTTTGCCCTTGGTGGTCCTTGACTCTGCTGTCACCGCTAAGCTAGGTCCCTCCGTTAAAGGCGAAGGCCGAGCACGCACAGAGGACCCCTTTGTCATCCTCTTAGCGCAGCTGAGACCAGCTGGCATTTTCACAAAGGGCTTTACTAAATACTAAGGGAGAACAAAAGGGAAATAATTACAGAAAACACGAAAAACCCAGCCCTGGCTGCCAAGTGCCCAAAGTACAGGTTTCCGATCCTTTGGTGACGACGCGTCGCCCCAAAGGCCTGGGACGAGGCGGCGGGCACCTTGCCTGGCTTCCCTTGTTCGCAGCCCTCGTGGCGGGTGCCATCTTGTTTCCCGCCCCTGGGAACCGCTGGGTCACCCGTGGGCTCTGCTTTGGTCTCCTTTCCAACTTGACCCCACCCCAGGCCCCCCACTGGGTTCTGGTCTCTGGCCAGAAGCATGAGCCTTGTCCCCCGGGGGCTGGCGGGGCTGTGGTGACCAACCCAGGGCGTGATTACATAGTAATGGGAGGTTGTCCTCCCACACTTAACCCCTACCAGAGAGGCCCACCCAAGTTGTATGGAGCATGGGGTCTAGGAGGGCTGCCTCTGAAGACTGAAGGACAATTGGGTAAGGAATGGGCAGACTTGGGACGTCTTCCCTGTAGGGAGAGGAGAGAGTGCTTGGAGGATTGATCCAACTCAACAAACATTACGTGTGCCAGGCACTGGACAAGGTGCTGGCAATCCAAGGGTGAACAGGTGTCTGCCTTCTCAGACCTACAGTCTGAGGAAAGACGGACAAGCAGCTGGGCAGTGATGAGACTATGAGCCGGGTGCTGTGATGGAGAGGCAATTCAAGGTGCTGGGGGGACCTGGATGGGGAGGGCCTCACCCAGTGGCCGGCAAGGCTAACAAGCCTGCCTGAAGAAGTGCATGGAGATGGGGCGCCTGGGTGGCTTAGTCAGTTAAGCATCTGACTCTTGGCTTCAGCTCAGGTCATGATCTCATGGTGAGTGAGTTCAAGCCCCACGCGGGGCTCCGTGCTGCTGATGCAGAGCCTGCTTGGGATTCTCTCTGCCTCTCTTTCTGCCCCTCCCTCCCACTCTCTCTCTCTCTCTCTCTTTTTTTTTAAAAATTTTTTCAACGTTTTTTTATTTATTTTTGGGACAGAGAGAGACAGAGCATGAACGGGGGAGGGGCAGAGAGCGAGGGAGACACAGAATCGGAAACAGGCTCCAGGCTCCGAGGCATCAGCCCAGAGCCCGACGCGGGGCTCGAACTCCCGGACCGCGAGATCGTGACCTGGCTGAAGTCGGACGCTTAACCGACTGCGCCACCCAGGCGCCCCCTCTCTCTCTCTCTCTCTTAAAATAAATAAATAAACTTAAGAAGAAAAAGTGCATGGAGAGAAGGAAAGGGGCTCAGTGTTAAGGCTGAGGTGGGCCCACAGGAGACCCTAGCCCAGGGGGTAGGAGGAGAAGGCAGACGAAACTGACCAAGCAGCTTCCTGCTGGTGACCTTGGCTAGTTGGTGGCTACAGCTTGTCCGGCCTACAAAGTGGAAAGGCCCTCGGCCCAAGCTGCCAGCTGCTGCTGTCCCTGCCAGCCAGGAAAGGAGAGATTCTAGTCCTTGGAGATGCTACTTCTCACCCACCTGTGCCACAGCCAGGTCTGGGGCTCAGGGACAAGGTCACAGGGAGTGTGCTTACCTCGTGCCACCTGAGACAGATGCTGAATTGTCATCAAGGGAGTAGGAAAAGTCACAGTTGGGAAATAGTTCAGAGGATCAAGACAATGAAAAGGCTAGGCCAAAATGGGAAAATGAGTCAGGAAGCTGAAAGGCAGGAAATTGGGATGGGCCGAGGCAGGTGTTTTCAGGCTAAAACCATGACTAATGCAAGGTGTGGGAAGCCCGGTGTGCTGGGACGGCCTTGGGAGGAAGGGGCCGGCCTGGCAGCCTGGTGTGCGGGACTAGAACCCACAGCTTCTCAGGGTGACTATTGTCATGGCCCAGACCCTGTGTTTACCTATATTTGTCCGACTCCCTGCGACAGGGTCGGCTCCAGGCCTGGGTGAGGGCTGCTCCCTGCCATACATCGTCAACCTTGCAGAGTCTGTCAAGCACCCACTCTGCTCCAGCAAGGGGAAGCCTCCGAAAAACGTTCAAGACACGGGCCCTACCTTCCAGGTAGGTAATCTGGTTGGCACAGAAAGCTTATGCCCACTGGACAGAACTTGGAGAAAGACTTAGGCTGACCCTCACCTTGCTGCTCTCTTAGTAGCTAAATGACTATGGGGAAACCACTTCGGCTCCCCGCCTCTCCATCTTCCCATATTCTAAATGGGAATCACGAAAACGAGCTCCCAGTGTTGTGGTGGCATTCAGCCAAGCTGAAGTGGCTCAAGCGCCAGGCACAGCGCTTGGCCCATAGTAAGTGCTCACTGAACACCATTTCTTTCCCGGCAACGACGCGTGATTGCGGTGATAACCAGTTCCCTGTGGAGTTTCGAGCATTGGTTCTGCCGGTGGGTCTACTCAAAAGGCCTTGATGACAGCTGGGGCCCGATCGCCTGGATGGTGATGGGGAGAATACAGGGCATGGGAGGCGGAGGAAGGAGTGCGCACACATTCACGCGGACAAGCCAGTCCCTCCATCATCCTGCTCCTCTGCAATTGGCAGAAGCAGAAAATTCTTTATTTTCTATCTGTCTCATGTCTGTGATGGCAAAGACCCTGCCCTGTAACAGGAGTGTTTTTGTATCTCTAATAAGAATCCAAAGTTGAATCAGAAGTCAGGCTGTTAGCCCTGACTTGCGACAGGAGCATTATTCCCACTTGGGATGGAGGAGGCAGTGGGGGGGGGGGGGGGGGGCTCTGAGAAGTACCGGAAGTCACTTTAGGTTATAGGACTGGGGCCTATAGGACTGGGGCCGTGATCCAGGGGAGCAGAGCCACCGGCACGCCCGCCCTGGACTGGATGTGAGCAAGAGTGAGCTTCTGTCTAACCCATGAAAATGTTGGGTCGCGCTGCTTTCGGCCCCCAGCCTACCGTAGCTAATTCATCTCACAACCCAAGAAGCCAGGTTTAGAAGGGTGTGGTCCCCAGTTTAGTGACAAAAACAAAAAACAAAACACAGGCACACTTGTGGGAACCACAGACATGGTCCAGGCATTCCGTTCACTCAAGAGTGTCGAAGGAGGGTACAGCATCCCCAGCTGTCTGTACCTGTCCCTCATGAACCGAAGCCTTGAGGGAACCCCTGCGCCACACCCCCAGCACCTGGGCCAGTGCCTAAAGTATAGTAGGACTGAAGCAATATGTGTCAAATTAAAGAATGAATGAATACAAACACATGCACATAAATAACATATGCATCCCTACACACACATTTATAGGCAAATATGCCCAATGCGTAAGCGCTGAAAACATTCAGTTATAGACAGCCATATACAATACAGATATTTAAATATACACACTCATGCACAGCACATGCTTGTGCCCACGTACACAAATCCAAATCCAAAATAAGAAACACACATAAACACATGTGCTATGCCCACACAGACATTATGGACAAACATATATGATCCAGGCACGCACGGATCTGCTCACCCCCATACACATGCACAGCAATGCCCAGACACCCTCCACCATGACCCTGGGCCCAGGAAGGAGTCTGTCAGCTCCATGAATCCTACCTAACATGCTGGAGCTCGTCAGAAAGTTCCTTGCGGCCCCCACTTAGCTGGCGGATGACTGGCCCCTGGCTCTTGGACCTCCGGGCTTGGCCAGGCAGGGAGGCAATATCTCCGGCAGCCCTGCGTGGGTGGGCAGGCAGGCAATGGACACAGAGGTCACTGGGGTGAGAGCTGGGGCTGCCCTGGCCTCTCTGCTCCTGGCTGGAATGTGAGCAGTAGGGGCTGCCCCCCAGGCCTCTCCCCTCCCACAGTGCCCACCAGCCCCAGGCCCAGGCCAATCCCTGAATCCCGTCGGGTTCTTGCAGCCAGGGAGCTGTGCATGGAGAGTGGTGGGGTGATGAACGCTCAAGGACCACGGCAGGGCGCACACAAATGCACAGAGATGCACAGTCATACACAGAAGCCGGACCGGATATTTATCCACACGCAAAGACACAGGCAGGCATACAAATTCCCAATCCTACTGAAAGGCACATTCAGACCCTTCCAAACACACCTGGAGACACAGAAGAGACACGTACACACACGTAATCACTCAAGCATGCAGAGATATGAGAGACCAGACCCACACACAAGCCGCATTCGGACGTACATACGGCAGACATAGGCACGCAGACCACATGGACCCAAAGCACATGTGGATCTCCACAGTCACGAACCAGTGCCCACGCGTGCACACACAGACGCACACAGATCCCTAGAGGCAGACCCCTGCTGAGTCGGAGATTTCCGTCTCCTGGGATCGGGAGGAAATGCTGCACTAGGCCACTCTCAAACCACATGTAGCGGCCTGAGAAAACTGCCTTCCCACAGGAGGAAACAGTGCTGGACCCTCAGCCAGGTGCCCGCAGCTGGGCTGCCCTACTGTCTGAGTGCCTGACCAGGAGGATGGTGCCTGGGGTGCAGAGACAGTTCTGGAGTCACGTGGCTTGCATTTTGTTTCCCTCAATTCCTCAAAAACACACGCGCGCGCACTTTTCAAGAGGGCATGTACATGCGCGACGTATACCGGCAGGGGCACTCTGGGAACCTCAGTTTCTTCATCTACAAAATGGGGTTAACAAGCCTTTCGCCCCCGGGGATTGTGGGGACGGCATAGGTGGCACTGTAAAAGGCCAGACCAAACTGCTGCCTTCCTAGGGGTCTGGAGTTGCAGTCTCTTCCGGGGCCGCGACAGTCAGGAGCCTCGCTGGCAAATGTTGCGCTCCACTACCTGGATGCCCGCACCCACGCCAGCCCAGAAGAGCGGGAGCGCAGCCGCCGGCCCCTCTCGGGGTCGGCCCTGGGTGCCGCCTGGGTCACGGGCGTCCCGCGGGAAGCTGCGGGCTGGGCGGCGGCGGGGCGGGAGAGGCCGCCGCGGGGGC